>NC_092053.1:92384804-92557449 GCF_003086295.3 Arachis hypogaea
GATTGTAATTTAGCTTCTCTTAATTTTCTCTTCAGAGTCCTCTCAGGTTCTGGATCTGCTTCCACAAGAATGTTCTTATCCTTGCTCTTGCTCATATGACAAAGAAGAAGGCACAGAAAAATAATAATAATAATAGAGATCCTTTATACCACAGTATAGGGATCCCTGTGTGAGTAGAAGAAGAGGGGGAGACAAAGAATGTAATATAATGGAAGAAACACAACTGTGAGGATGGCAGAGATGTGAGATGAGATGTTAGGATATGAATGAATAAATAGAATGAGATGGGGGAGGGATAATTTTCGAAAATTATTTTGAAAAAGAGTTAGTAATTTTCGAAAATGGTTTTTGAAAATTGTTAGTAATTTTCGAAAATTTTTGAAATCAAAAATAAAAATAAAAATAATTAGTTAATTAAAAAGAAATTTTTGAAAAAGAGGGAAGATATTTTCAAAAATTAGAGAGAGAGAGTTAGTTAGGTAGTTTTGAAAAAGTTAAGAAACAAACAAAAAGTTAGTTAGTTAGTTGAAACAAATTTTGAGAAGATAAGAAGTTAGGAAGTTAGAAAAGATATTTTGAAAAGATATTTTTGAAAAAGATAAGACAAGAAGATATTTTAGAAACTAATTTTGAAAAAAGATTTGATTTTTAAAATCTCAATTAATGACTTGATTCATAAGAAATCACAAGATATGATTCTAGAACTTAAAGTTTGAATCTTTCTTAACAAGCAAGTAACAAACTTCAAATTTTTGAATCAAAACATTAATTGATTATGTTATTTTCGAAAATTTGATATAAAAATAAGAAAAAGATTTTTGAAAAATATTTTTGAAATTTTCGAAAATAACTAAGAATTTTGAAAAAGATTTGATTTTTGAAAAAGATTTTGAAAAAGATAAGATTTTCAAATTGAAAATTTGATTTGACTCATAGGAAACAACTTGATTTTAAAAATTTTTAAAAAAGTCAACTCAAATTTTCGAATTTGATGAGAGAAAAAGGGAAAGATATTTTTTTGATTTTTGAAATTTTTATGAAAAACATGAAAATTATGCAATGCATAAAATTTTTAGATCAAAACAATGAATGCATGCAAGAATGCTATGAATGTCAAGATGAACACCAAGAACACTATGAATGTCAAGATGAACATCATAGACACAATTTTGAAAAATTTTTAATGCAAAGAAATCATGCAAGACACCAAACTTAGAATTCTTTAATGCTTAGACACTAAGAATTCAAGAATGCATATGAAAAACAAGAAAAGACACAAAACAAAAAATCATCAAGATCAAACAAGAAGACTTACCAAGAACAACTTGAAGATCATGAAGAACACCATGAATGCATGAGAATTTTCGAAAAATGCAAGATGCACATGCAATTGACACCAAACTTATAACATGACTCAAGACTCAAACAAGAAACAGAAAAATATTTTTGATTTTTATGATTTTCTAATTTTTTTGGGTTTTTATTTCATATTTTTCGAAAATTAATTGAAAAAGGAAAATAAGGATTCCAAAGTTTTTAATATGAATTCCAGGAACCTTGCATTCTTAGTATAAAGCTTCAGTCCAGGAATTAGACATGGCTCACTAGCCAGCCAAGCCTTCAATGAAAGCTCCGGTCCAAAACACTAGACATGGCCAATGGCTAGCCAAGCTTCAGCATGTAATTCATATATGACATGCCTGACATACTCATTCCCAAAGGAATAGACATGGCTTTACAGCCAGCCAGGCTTCAACATGCTTCATGAAACACTAGAATTCATTCTTAAAAATTTTGAATAAAAATTTTTTTGAAAACATTTTTTTTTTTCGAAAACAGATGAGAAAATTTTTTAAAGATTTTTGAAAAATTTTTGAAAAGAAAACAAAAAGAAAATTACCTAATTTGAGCAACAAGATGAACCGTTAGTTGTCCAAACTCGAACAATCCCCGGCAACGGTGCCAAAAACTTGGTGCAAGAAATTGTGATGTCCAGGCTCAAACAATCCCTGGCAACGTGAGCAACTTGGTACGCGCAATCGTGATTACGCTTTGATTATGTAGAATTCATGGCTCTTTCTTTCCCTGGCAATGGCGCCAAGAACATGGTGCCAATACCATGGTTCACAACTTCGATGCAACTAACCAGCAAGTGTACTGGGTCGTCCAAGTAATACCTTACGTGAGTAAGGGTCGAATCCCACGGAGATTGTTGGTATGAAGCAAGCTATGGTCACCTTGAAAATCTCAGTCAGGCGGATATCAAACAGTAATGGGTTTTCGAATAATAAATAATAGAATAGGGATAGAGGTACTTATGTAAATCATTGGTAGGAATTTCAGATAAGCGAATGGAGATGCTTTTCATTCCTCTAAACCTCTACTTTCCTGCTATCTTCATCCAATCAGTCTTACTCCTTTCCATGGCTGGCTTTATGTGATACATCACCACTGTCAATGGCTACTTTCGGTCATCTCTCGGGAAAATGATCCAATGCCCTGTCACGGCACGGCTAATCGTCTGGAGGCATCACCCTTGTCAATGGCTTCATCTTATCCTCTCAGTGAATAATATGCTCACGCACCCTGTCACGGCACAGCTATTCATCTGTCGGTTCTCGATCATGCTGGAATAGGATTTACTATCCTTTTGCGTCTGTCACTAACGCCCTGCAATCGCGAGTTCGGAGCTCGTCACAGTCATTCATTCATTGAATCCTACTCAGAATACCACAGACAAGGTTTAGACTTTCTGGATTCTCTTGAATGCCGCCATCATTCTAGCTTACACCACGAAGATTCTGGTTAAGAGATCTAAGAGATATTCATTCTAGCTTATTTCATGTAGAACGGAAGTGTTTGTCAGGCACGTGTTCATAGGGGAGAATGGTGATGAGCGTCACACATAATCATCACCTTCATCACGTTCTTGGGTGCGAATGGATATCTTAGAAGCGAAATAAGATGAATTGAATAGAAAACAGTAGTACTTGCATTAATCTTTGAGGAACAGCAGAGCTCCACACCTTAATCTATGGGGTGTAAAAACTCTACCGTTGAAAATACATAAGTGAAAGTCCAGGCATGGCCGAGATGGCCAGCCCTCAAACGTGATCTAAGATAGCATACGACTGATCAAAGATGCCTAATACAATAGTAAAAGGTCCTATTTATAATAAACTAGCTACTAGGGTTTACATGAGTAAGTAATTGATGTATAAATCCACTTCCTGGGCCCACTTGGTGTGTGTTTGGGCTGAGCCTGAGTGTTGCACATGTAGAGGTCCTTTGTGGAGTTGAACGCCAGGTTTTGATCCATTTCTGGCGTTCAACTCTGGTTTTGGATCCTTTTCTGGCGCTGGACGCCAGAGTTGGGTAGAAAGCTGGCGTTGAACGCCACTTTACGTCGTCTATTCTTGGCCAAAGTATGGACTATTATATATTTCTGGAAAGCCCTGGATGTCTACTTTCCAACGCAATTAGAAGCGCGCCATTTCGAGTTCTGTAGCTCCAGAAAATCCACTTTGAGTGCAGGGAGGTCAGAATCCAACAGCATCAGCAGTCCTTTTTCAACCTCTGAATCTGATTTCTGCTCAAGTCCCTCAATTTCAGCCAGAAAATACCTGAAATCACAGAAAAACACACAAACTCATAGTAAAGTCCAGAAATGTGAATTTAACATAAAAACTAATGAAAACATCCCTAAAAGTAACTAGATCCTACTAAAAACATACTAAAAATAATGTCAAAAAGCGTATAAATTATCCGCTCATCACTAGGACTCTCCCAGAGTCTTACCACGTATATCTTAAAATTCCATGTTAGTTTTTTTGCATTGACATCACATAGGTAATCATAACATTCAGCTATTTTTTGTGATTTGTACCAAAGAGAGAGATGAAACTATTTCTATTTTTCAAGAGATGGGAACAAAATATTTTAAAGACCGGGGAAAAATATGGGTTTGCATCAAACAACTTTATTTATATTGATGTCTCACTTATTATTTTATTTGAAATTGAATTTTTTATTTTTATATTATACATTTGCCAAGAGTATGCTACTGCCACTTGACATGTATTGGCCATTAACATTTGTCAAGCATAGGGGTGTGCAAAAAAGATGGTTTCACTGAACTGAATTGAAACTGAACTGAAACTGTTTTAAATAAACCAGTTTTTTTAAATAAAAAACTGAACTGAAACTATAGTTTTTATGAAAACCAGTTTATTAAAAATCAGTTTTTATGGTTCAGTTTAGTTTTAAACCAAATTAAAACTGGTTTTATTTAAACTCTAAAATTAGTTTTTACATACTCTTTCTCTCTCTCTCTCCCCTTCTTCTCTCTCCTCTTTCTTCCCTCCTCTCTCCCTTCTCTCTCTCTTTCCCCTTTCTTCCTTCTCTCCCTTCTCTCTCTCTCTCTCTCTCTCTCTCTCTCTCTCCCCCTCCCCTCCTCTCTCTCCTCTTTCTCCCTCTCCTCTCTCTCCCTCCTTTCCCTCTCTCTTCCCCTTTCTTTCTCTCTCTCCTCTCCCTCCTCTCTCTCTCGCTCCCTTCTCTCTTCGTCTCTCTCTCTCCTTTTCCTCCTTTTCCTCTCTCTCCCCCTTCATTCCTCTCTCTCTCCTCCCTTCTCTCTTCCTCTCTCTCTCTCTCCCTCCTCTCTCTCCCCCTCTTTCTTCCTCTCTCTCTCTCTCTCATTCTCCTCTTTCTTCCCCTCCTCTCTCTCTCTCTCCATTTCCTCTCCCTCTCTCTCCCTCTCTTTCTTTTTTCTCCCATCTCCTTCGCTCCCCCTCCCTTCCCCCTTCTCTCTCTATCTCTCTCTCTCTCTCTCTCTCTCTCTCTCTCTCTCTATCTTTTCCCTCCTCTCCCTCTCTCTCTCCCTTCCTTCCTCTCTCTCTCTCTCTCCCTCTTTTTCCTTGCTCTCCCCTTTTCTTTCTCTCTCTCTCCCCCCTCTTTCTTCCTCTCTCTCTTTCTCTCCTTCTCCTCTTTCTTTCCCTCTTCTCTCTCTCTCTCCATTTTCTCTCCCTCTCTCCCTTCCCCCTTCTCTCTTTCTCTCTCCTTCTTTTTTCTCTCTCTCTCCTTCTGTTTCTCTCTCTCCTCTCCCTTCTCTCTCTCTCCCTCCCTTCTCTCTTCCTCTTTCTCTCTCTTTTTCCCTTTTTTCTTTTTCTCTCTCCTATTTCTCTTTCTCTCTCTTCCCTTTCCTTCTTTCTCTCTCCTCTTCTCTCTCTTTCTTCTCCCTCCTCTCTCTCTTTCTCCTCTTTCTTCCCTTTCTTTCTCTCTTTTCTCTTTCTCTCTTAACCTTCTCTCACTCTATATCTCTCTTCTCTCTCTCTTCTTCTTTTTTCCAAAACAAGAATGAGAAGGAGGGAGAGAGAAAAGAGAAAAAAGAGGGAAGAAGGAGAGATAAAAAAAGAGAGAGAGATGAGGAGGAGAGAGAGAAGGGAGAGAAAGAGTGCAAAAAAAAGAAAGAGGAAGAGAGAGGGAGAGAAAGTGAGAGAAAGAGAGAGAGAGAGAGAGAGGAGGGGAAGAGGCAAGGAGAGAGAAGGAGAAAGAGATAGAGAGTAAGAGGGATGGGGAGAGAGTGAGAGAAAGGCATAGAGGGAGAAAAGGGAGAGAGAAAGAAAGGGGAGGGGGAGAAAAAGGGGTAGGTGAGAGAGATAGGAGGGGAAGAGAGAGGAAGATAAGAAGAGAGAGGGAGAGAAAGAGAAAAGAAAAAGGGAGAGAGAGAGAAAGGCAAAGAGAGGGAAAGGGGAGAAAGAGGGGGAGAGAGAGAGAGAAGAGGAAGAGTGAGAGGGGAAGGAGAGAGAGAAAGAGAGGGAAGAAGAGAGAGAGAGAGAGAGGGAGGGAGAGAAGAGGAGAAAAAGAGGAAGAGGGGAAGAAAAGAGAAAAAGGGAGAAAGAGAAAAAGAGAGAGAGAGGAGGGAGAGAGAGGGAGAGAAAGAGAGAGAGGGTAAGAAAGAGAATATAAAATTCAATTTTATATATGTTAAGAGAGAGAGAGGGAGAGAGAAAGAGAGAGGATGGGGAGAGAAAAGGAGAAGATGGAGAAAGAGAGAGAGAGAGAGGGATATGGGAGAGAGAGAGAGAGAATGAGAGAAAGTGATAGAGAGGGAGAAAAGGAGAGAGAGAGAGAGAAGAAGAAGAAGGGGAGAGAGAAAGACAAAGAGAGGGGAGGGGAGAAAGATGGGAAGGGGGAGAGAGAGAGAAAAGAAAAAGAGAGAGAGGAGGGAGAGAGAGAGAAAGGAGGAGGAGAGAGGGAGAGAAGAAGAGAGGGAGGAAGAGGGGAAGGAGAGAGAGGGAGAGAAGGGAGATAGAGAGAGGAGGGGGAGAGAGAGGGAGAGAAGGAGAGGGAGTGGGAGAGAGAGAGGAGGGGGAGAGAGGGAGAGAAGAAGAGAGAGAGAGAGAGAGAAAGAGAGGGGGAGGAGAGAGAGAGGGATAGAGAGAGAAAGAAGGAGAGAGAGAGGGGGAGAGAGAGAAAATGTAAAAATTAATTTTATATATGTTAAAAGTTAAAACTAGTTTTAGCCTATAAACCAGTTTAAACTGGTTTTTTTCTATTAAAACTGGTTTTATTTTTATGAACTGGTTTAAACTGGTGCACTGTATTGTAAACTGGTTTAAAACTAGTTTCTTATTTGACAAAGTAGTTTGGTTCAGTTTCTAAGCCATTTAAAATGATTTAGTGCAGTTTCAGTTCAGTTTATGAAAAAACTGAACCATGAACACTCCTAGTCAAGCAAATAACTGCTCCACTTGTCAAATACTTAATCATCTAATGCTCTCCTATTATATATAGGAAGATAGATAGATTATATATTAAATAAATATATTAAATAGATAATAAAAATAAAGAATATTATATTTTTATCCATCACCAATTATTCACAGTATGTTTGGTTTGTATTTTTTTTTCAGTATTTTTTTTTTAGATTTTGTGAAAAAAATAAAAATAAAATAAAAAATAAAAAAAATTTATTATTTTAAAAAATTTAAAAAATAAAAAATATTAAAAATAAAGAACAAAAAGGTAAAAATACAAACCGATGGTACTCTTATTATTCAAAAACATTTTTCATTTTGAAAATGTTACTCATCGATAGAGTTACTAACTGTTTTAAATTGCGGGTGGAATGATTATACAAATTCTACATTATGTTAAAATGTGGGAAAGAGATAACAGAGAGAAGTAATTATTTCTGGTATATTCTTGAAACAACGATCGCTTTTTGAGAATTATATATTTAAATAAAAAAAAATTTGCTTTATAGCTTGGTACTCTCTTGTTTTATCTCTATTGTTGCCTTGTTGATAGTCTGTAATAAAGTTTGCCGCCATTATACTTTGATTCATGCTTTTGTTTATTGGTGGCTATTCAATGATGGTTTTATTATTGTCATTATAGGAAGATATTTTATTTTAATTATTGAATGGTAAATTATAAGACTTGATTTTCATATGTTATAAAAGTGTTACTTTTATTTAAAATATAGCCAAATAAATAAGTTATATTTTTTAAACAAAGATAATCATAAAAAGATGTTTTAGCATTTTCATTAGACTAATTGTCTTGTTTATAAACGCCAATATGAGTGTTTGTGCCTATTTAAAAATTTTGTATGAGAGCTTGAGGAATGGAAAATAATTTGGCTACTACTTTATAAACCAAACTACTTCTTGTTATTTATTACGTTTTCTTTTAATATATTACGTAACCATATATTATATTTTTAATTAATATATATAATCTAAAATATTTAATTAAATATTATTTTTATATTTGTTTAATTTTTATTTTTATTTTATATTTATTCTTTTTTTAAATTAAGTTACTTTTTTAATGATAAGAAATTATTAAAATAAATATTACATTTTATTTAATTTTATTAATAAAAAATAAACAAAAAATATTTTTATTAATTATAAAATATTTTTTTAATTGAATTCTTCCAAAACTTACATCCCTAAATTGTGAGTAAACTAAGTCTATATATTTATATAAAAATACTATTTATATACTAAATTCAGTCACCAATATAATTATATATAAAATTGTGTTATTTAATTTTTTTTTAATTTATATTTTTTTTAACATATATTTCATATTAATGACTAATTTTAGTGGCTGATTTCGATGTATATCTAGCATATAATTGATATTTACATGATGATGAGCTTCCATTTAATTTTAAATTATTAAATCAAGATATGTTTGATGATCAATCACTTTGGGACTATATATGACCCTTCTTTATATCCTGGAAGATTATAATTCTTTTTTCTTTTTGTTTTGGAGTTAAAAGGAGAAAAGGATTCTTAAATGTCAAAATAAAATTTCTTAATTTATTTGATATTTGCAAGATTACTTTCTATGAAGAATCAAAAGAAAAGAAAAACGAGTTCCTGAAAATATTTTTGATGTTGAACTTGAATTGTGTGTACCTATCGTATTAATGTATATAGAAAGAGTGCTGAATATGAATCTTGTTTTGGTTCCAGTTGTTATATAATACTGCTCTATTTATGGGTTCCTGAAAGCTAATTTGTGTGTTTTTCCTTCTCAGCTATATTTTTATAGTTTTTTGCAAGCGTTTATGATTTTTGTAAAAGAGATTTCAAACGTTAAGGTACAAGTGTTAGCATTTTCTTGGACATTTGAGATTTTTTGTTGTTTGATGTTAAACATTTCTTTGGAAAACATTAGAACCCACTTTGGTTTCCACTTGCAACTATTGTAAAAAGATTATTATATCGAAAAAAAAAATGGAAAAAGAAAAAAAAATTAAGAGCAAATCCTCATTTTTGCATCAAAGTTGTAGTGATGGCTCAAGTTGTTAATTTTTGTATTTGATCTCTGCAATGAAAATTAAGAGTCTATTGAAGATATAAATTCAATATTTCTGTGACAACCATAAATTATTTTATACGATAAAAAAATATTTTTTACAAACCATCTTCATTGAACTTCATTCATAGTACCCGTTTCATTTTGTTTTTGCAACTATTCAGTTTGTTATGTATTATATATGTGACACTAAAATTTAATACTATGTTGTTATTTCCAAAACAAAGCATAGGTAGATAAATAAGCTTTATATTCTAAATACCATCTTCATTGAATCTCATTTGTTGTACTCATTTTAATTTTGTTGCTTGCAACTTATGAAAATTTGTCACGGATTACATACTCTGATTCTTAGTATATTATATTGTTTCTTAATTGATGTTTTTGGGATTGTTGCTTGTATCCTTAATCCCTGTTAGCCATATTCATAATATATATATATATATATATATACACAAAATGGATCCAGAAATATTATTATGGGGGAACTAATATTATATATAATATAAAAAAATATATGCAAATAAATTATAATGTAAAATGCATTACAAAAATATACTGATAGAGAATATATATTTAAAGTATAAAAAAAGTGTACATTTTACTAACGAAGTAGTACACGTCGATTCTTCATATCATAAAATTCACCGATAATAGAATCTATGTCAAATCTTTCAGCAATCTTCTTCTCAATGTAAATCAAAAGACAATTAGTAAGCAATTCATCTTCCATTTTGTTTCTGAGTCTATTCTTCCCAATATTCATAGCTGAAAAAGATCTTTCAGTTGTAGCAGTTGAAACAGGGAGAGTTAATACCAAGCGAATCAAACGATCAATCAAAGGATATGTTAAAGACTTTTCTGTCTTCGTTAATCCTTGACATAACTCCGAAATTATGCACAAGTTAGTTGATTCAACATGATTAGGAACATCAAGTTCATAATGTTGAGCTTGCATTCTAATGTGAAATTTCTCTTGGTCACTGAAGTCACCTGGATAAAACCGTTCTACTAATTCACATACTTTGTTGACACTGAAGAACTTATAATTATCTCTAGGATCTAAAGTTGAACTTAAAGTAAGCAATTCCACCATATTATCATTGAATCTTCCATTAAACTCTTGCAATTGTGTATCAATTACAGCCAGAAATAAATTAACACGGTAATGATGCTCCACTGAAATTTGATCAACAATTTTACAAGTTGGGCCTCTTCTAGGAATATGCAATGCATTCATATCAAGAACCTCAACTTCATATTTCTCACAAAATAATATAACTTCTTTTATGAAAGCCTCCCAACTTGATTCTCTCATTCTTTGGATTAAAGTCTTTGTAGTAGAAACCAGAGTTAAAGCATTCAATATGTCTTGATTTTTTCATTGTAAAGCTTGACAAAGATCATGACTAGCATCTTTTTCTGGTGAATATTCTAACCAACTTAAAAATTTCTTAAACCAAGAAGATTGAAAATATCGACGGTGATTGTTATTACCAGAAGCTGGATAGATAATATTTGTTGGTTGGTATGACCCAGCTATTATGTATGCTCTACGAATCTTATCACGTTCATTGACATTATACTGCCAAATTAGACGTCGCTTTCCTGGATCCCTTTCTAGTAAAGAGATATCAACATCTCTTTCTAATCTTGGTACTTTGGTTTCATGTTGATGTATATTTTGAGTAAGATTAGCGAGCTCACTTACTTGACCTTCTTGTGAAATAAGATTAGAGAGTTGACTTGTTTGAACTCCAACATTATCAGTAACTTTTCTCTTAAAAATTGCATCAATTTTACTTTGCTTTTTCATCATAAAATATTCTAGTTTCTTTTTATCTGAAAAAAAAAACCCAAATAATTATATACTTACATGAATAAACAAAGTCTAACTATATTTTATTAATTAAATAGCAATAATAATAATTTTTTCACTAAATCACTATCAATTTTATTAAAAAATAAAATAAAAAAATAAGAGAAAATAAATCTTAAAAATAGGTCAACAATTTGTTTATGTAAATACAAAAAAATAAAATTATATTATTTCATAATAAAAAAATATACTTTGTTAATTAATAATTTTATATAATTATATAAAAGAAGTGAAAAATAAAATAAATAGCTTACTTTAATTGATATGAATATGATTGAAAACTTTATTAGAGACTCAGTGAAATGACCCAATAAGAACGCTGCGTGACTCGTGATAAAACAGGAGGATTAGGAAAAAATAGGAAATGTGAAGAAAGAGAATTAGTTTTAGAAATTTAAAAAAATTTAAAAATTATTATATTTTATTTGGATTGAATTGGGCTTCTGACTAATACTTTTTTTTTTTTTAAGAAAGCTGAGGGAGCCAAGCCTCCACTTGCCCCCCATTAATCCGTCCTGTGAATATAGAAGATAAAAATCCATTGTTAAAGAAATGACTTATTTTGGATAGGTTCACCAAAAGGGACTCCTCCGCTGTAGCCACACGAAGAGAACCTCAAATTTAGTTAGTGAGTATAGCAAAAGAACTTTAAATACCTTGAACATATATAGGTACATCATCATCATCATTATCATTCTCATCATCGTCTCAATTAAACAAAATTAATTGAATGTTGTGCTAAGCATGACTATTTTTTTTTTCTAAAATACGTTGCCACTGCCACAATTGTTTTTAACTTTTTATTCATAACAAAAAACGTCTCAGTTTTTGTTTAATGCTGATTTTAAAACACATTTTATACGTAGACACGCATATAAGATAGCTTAAATAGTAAACTGTTATTGTCATATTCTTACAAACCTTCATATTTATGAGATATAATCAATTAAAATTACAAATGATTTTACACTATGTTGCTTTTTTGATAAAAACAGTAAATCGATGCATTACCTTAATGTCATAAATTATTTTCATTCTATTGCTTTTTTTTTATCCAAAGTCAATAATATTTCATTAATAGAAATAGAAAGAGACAAGTGTCTATAGCTCCATATTAGAGGACTTAACAAAGCAAAAGGAGATCTTCTTTGTTAAGGAAATCTCCCAAAGATATCAGAAACAAACAAAATGTGAAATCAAAAGGGAAAAGTGAACATTAGTAATAAGCACTAAGAAGGAGATTGACGCGGAAGGTCCTACAATTCTTGGTATAGCTTTCTTGCCGAAACTACCACTTCCGCTGCGACGTTTGTGCTAAAAAATCTAGCTATTCCGTTCTTTCCAGGCCATCCAAAGAGTTATCGCCACCTGTTGTAGCAGAGATTCACCTCCTGTTCTGCTGTTTGCTTGAACTGCCATCATCCACCATGAGCTGAATTCGTGAACATCCAAACCAAGTAAGCACTAATTCAGTTGAGATTTTCTCAAAATTTCATGAATTTCTCTGCATCTGACTAGGCAATGAAGCTGGGTTCTTCTTCTTCATTACAGCAAGGACAATTTTCACTAGTGGATGAAAATCGGCGATGGAGAAGAGCGGAGACTAGTAGACGTTCATGGCAATAGCTTTCCAGAGAAAGATTTGGATTTTGTGAGGAACTGAGAGCTTCCACAAGGACGCCCATAGACCTCTCAGACTCAGAATTGGAGGGCAAAGTTCCAAGGGCTCATGAAAGAAGTTGTAAGCAATCAGGTAGCCTACAGCAACATTGTATTTGTTTGATCTGTGGAAGGCCCATTTAATTTTATCTCTATCTCCTTCAATTGATACTGATAAAATTCTGCTACTAATGTCTTCGGTAAAAATATGTTGGATCATATTTATGTTCCATTGGCCAGTTGAACTAATCAGATTCTTAACCTAGAAAATTGTTAGATTTGCAACTTGATGAGCTGATTGTGGAGGGACAGAAAAAGGATAAGGAGGTGGAAGCCATGGGTCTTCAAAGATTCAAATTTCTGAGCCTGTACCAACACTCCAAGATAGCCCCTTCTCAACCACTTTGCGCCCCTCTAACAAGCTGCGCCACCCCCATGAAGGTGTGTTTCCAACTTCGGCTTTTAATGCATCACAATAACGATAATACTTTTCTTTTAAAACTCTAGAAATGAGTGAATTTGGTTGTGTTGTTATTCTCCAAAACTGCTACCCCAATAAGGCTAGGTTCTGAGCCCTAAGATCCTTGATCCCAAGCCTCCTTCTTTCTTAGGTCTAGTCATGGTATTTCAGCTAATCTACACCATATTTCTTTCTGTACCTCGCTGTCCCCACCAGAATTGAGAGAGCATACTATGAATTTTTGAGACGAGTGCATCGGGGAGCTTAAAACAGCAAAGTGCATATATAGAGACTGCTTCTCCTACTGCCTTGAGCAGAATATGTCGACCTCCTATCAATAATAGCTTTCCTTTCCAACCTAGAATCTGTTTCCTGACCTTCTCCTTGATAAGGTTGAAGGTAGCTTTTTTAGATTTATTAACAATAGAAGGAAGGCTCAAATATTTGTCTGTAGCCCCAATGTGATTAATATTTAATGTTGCTGCCCATTGATTCCTGAATAAATCCGAAGTATTACGATTGGAAAAGACTGAGGATTTCTCGAGGCTCACCTTTTGTCCGCTAAATACCTCATATGTATGTAAGAGTTCCAAAATATTCTCACACAAGTCCGTAGAATCTTTACAGAATAGAATTGAATCATCCACAAACAGTAGATGATTGATTCTGGAACATCTCCTTGACACTTGAATACCTTGAATCAGACTGTTTTGTTCTACCTTGTGTAGTAAGAAGGAGAGACCTTCTGCACAAAATAAAAAAAGATACGGAGATAGAGGGTCTACTCCTTGACGGATACCTCTATTTAGTTTAAAGAAACCATACGATTGACCTTCCACAACGGCAGAATAAGAAACAGTTGTGATTAACTCTTGATTCCAAGCAATCAAAGTACCATCAAAACCAATTTTAGATAACATAAACCAGAGAAAATGCCATTCCACCCTATCACAAGCCTTGCTCATATCTAATTTCACAGCCATTTCAGTCTCCATCCTTTGCCTCTTATTTTTAAGACAATGCATATAGTCATGTGCAATTAAAATATTATCTGAGATCAAGTGGCTTTTATTTTCATTCTATTGCTTGCTACTATGAAGTTTATTCCATGCATTACCTATATCACTAGATTTGATAGGTCTACTTAGCTCCTTGCATGGTATCTCATTTTTCTATAAAAAAAACATAGTATTGGAAACTGATGAAAACACGTGTAAATGCATGTTGTATGTTGCTTTTCATTAATTTTTTTTAAAAAAATTCTTTATTAATTGATAATAAAATGGTTGGTCTTAAAAAAGACAACAAAACAAAAGTGGCTAATGCCAAATAATTAACACATATCATCTAAAAAGAAAATAAAGGAAAAATGTTGAGATGAGAATAAACAAAAGAAATCTCTTAGAGAAGCTTGAAAAACTCGTCCATGGCATTAGAAACGACTTGCACTATTTCTGAGCTTGAGGTGTCTTTGTTCTCAAAGACTTTGAGATTTTGGGCTAGCGTGTTGTTGCCGTCAAGCTTCGTCGGCGGTTACCATCATTATTAACACTCATTGTCTTTGTATTTAAGATCCACCATTTCTACAGCTCATCGAAGTTTCCAGGTGCATTAGTAATTCCCATTTCAAACCAAGCCTGAATTGAATGAGGGCATTTAATTAGACAATGCAAGACTATTTTTTCCTCAATTTCACATCTAGGTCAGTGAATAAGTGTTGCTAGAATTTTGATTTGAATCTTTTTCCTGACAAGTATGCCATCATGAACTGCTTTCCAGAGGAAGAGTTTGACCTTAACTGGACATTTGAGGTCCCAAATTGAACGCTAAAGCTCCTTCTAATGGAAAATTTTGGAAAGATACTCCTAAGGAGGATGAAAAAATTGAAAGCTGATCTGATAACTAGAATTTAGTGAGTAAGAATCTTTTTTTTTTCTTCCCCTATATAAGTTAATTTGGTCCTTGACTTATAGAAAGTTTGCAGAATTATTTGAGCTATATTGTTGTGAATTAGATTTTCGTTCCATGTACAATTAGGAAGGATTAATTGGTTAACCCAAATTAGGTTTTAATTTGAAGAACTCATAGTATTTCTCTAAAGTCTCTCCTTATTATTCTCCCAATTATCCTTATAGATTTGGACCTGAGCACCATTTTAAATTTGCCATTTTGCGCCTCTTTCAATCACGTTCTTACCTTCCACAATGCTCCTTCAAGTCCAAAAGGAGTTTTGGCCAGTTTTAGCATTCATGAAAGAAGAAAAGGAGAAATATTTGGATTATTTAAGAACTTGATGCACCAGTGAATTAATTTTTTTAATATCCTCCAACTCTACTTTCTTAACATAGCCAAATTAAAGGCTTTCAAATCTTTGAAACCCAATTCACCTTTATTTTTATTCCTACACACAATATCCCACTATATCCACTAAAATTTTCTCTCATTTTCTCTTTGTTCCTGATGAGAGGACTTTTGATGGTTTAGAATTCACAAATGAAAGCTCGTTGCAATATAGTTTCTAAACCAAACAACAATTCTTTCATACAAAAGATTGTTTGTCACTAAAACAAACCCCTAATTTATAAACCGAAGTATTGAATCTCGGGTCGTTCTCCCTAGAAATTGCAATGAAGTGTTCTTGTTATTGGTTATGGAGTATGTTTGGGGTTTTGAGATTTTAGACAAGAAATATAAATGGCAGAGAAAATAAACTAACAACTAACAAAGCTCTTGGCTAGATATGAGAACTAGAAGTCCTATCCTAGTTATCCTCCTCAATTGTGACCACAAATTGTCCATTGCTACCACTTCGTTAACCTCTAACCATGGAGGAAAGTCAAGTGGATGAATCAACTTGATTCCACAAGTCCTAGCCAACTCCCAAGGGAAAGACTAGCGTTAGTGGTATTCAAATCAATTAGCAACTTCTAATTATCAATCAACAAAGGAGTTGAATAACTCAAGCATCACTAATTACTCTACCTAGGCCAAGAAGGATAAAATCTACACTAAAGTCCAACCAAGCATTTCATCAAACACTTGGAAGGCACAAAAGAAAAGCATATTAAATTGACAACTAGAATAAAATCTCACAATAATTGAATGTAAGAAATCAACAACAACAATCAAAGAAAACAAGATCTACATGAATTACCTCAAATTGCATTAAAAGAAAATAGAATGAACAAAAGTTGATCTACAAACAAAGTAGAAGAAAGTAATAACAACAATAGAGGAATGATGAATGTAACAACAAGGAATTAAGAAGAATGAGTAGAATAGAACATGAATTAAAACCTAAATCTAAGAACTAAACCTAATCCTATTCCTAATTCTAGAGAGAAGTGAGAGCTTCTCTCTCTAAAACTAAACTAAAACTAGCCTAATGTGGGTGTATGAATCTCTATGATGCCTCCCCTTCATTCCTTGGTCTTTTTAGCCCTTTTCCCGCTAAAACCCAACTCCAAATGGGCTTGGAAACTCTCCAAAATCGCTAGGCATGTATTCTATTAAAAAAAAATCATATATCAGCACCGACGCGTACATGCACAGCGCGCGTACGCGTCCATGGGTGACTTCGTAAGGTGCGCGTAAGCGCCTGGTGCGCGCGCGCGTCTATGGGCGAGTTCAATTCTTTGGCTTTTCATGATCTTCTCCACTTGCATGCTTCCTTACTTGCTCTCTTGATCCATTCCTAGCCTTTTTTCAATTCTGAAATTACTAACAACCACATCAAGGCATCTAGTAGAATCAAAGGGAAATAGAAATTCATCAAATTATAGGTTTAAAAGCATGTTTTTACATTTAAGCACAAATAAGGGATCAATCACCAAATCATGCTATTTCTTTGAATAAATGCAAGAAAAGGTTGTCAAAATGCTCTAAATTCAACACAAGATAAACCCTACAAAGGGGTTTATCAGTCCCCACCAAAACTGTATCATTTTTCTTTGAACATTGTCAATGAGAGTCTCTGGTAATTTGAAGTAGCTTAAGGTGTAAATAAACACAGCAGAATCCACCGCTTTAACCAAAACTTCTCAGCCACTCGCTAACAATAATGATCGTTTCTACTGATTAAGTTTCTTCATTACCTTGTCTCCAATGTAGCTAAAGATGGCTGTTTTTTATCTGTTCACAGTTGCGAGGAGGCTGATGAGTATTTTGGTGAAAAATAAATTTCTCCCAAAACACACAAATCTAACCGGCAAGTGTACCGGGTCGTATCAAGTAATAAAAACTCACGGGAGTGAGGTCGATCCCACAAGGATTGAAGGATTGAGCAATTTTAGCTTAGTGGTTAATTTAGTCAAGCGAATCAAGATTTGGTTGAGTGTTTTGTGCTTTGCAGAAATTAAATTGCATGGAAGTAAAGAGAACAGGGAATTAAAATGCTTAATCTTAAAGAACAAGAAATTAAATAGCAGAAACTTAGAATGCAAGAAATGTAAATTGCGGAATCTTAAAGTGCAAGAAATGTAAACGGTTGGAATTGTAAAGGGAATTGGGGATTGGATTTGCAGAATTTAAACAAGGAAAAGTAAATTGCATCAAGCAGAGAAGTAGAAGAAGGCTTGGGTTAGATTGGATCTTGAAGCAGAAAAGTAAATGAACATGAAAACAGTAAACAGAAAATGTAAAATTGGGAAATTAGATCTCAGGACCCAGAGACTAGAAAACCAAGTCTAGATCTCAATGCCTTCCTAGATCCAACAAGAAATTGAAATTGAAATTCAAAGAAAGTGGATGAAGAGCAATTAACAGAAATTGAAATTCAATCAAGCAGTAAATAAAGCAGTGAGATCCAAGGTTGAGATTGAAACAGAATTTCTTCAATTCTCCAACCCAAAATCCAAGACAATTGTAATTGAAATTGAAAGCAATAAAACTGAGAGGAAGAGAAGTGAATTCTCCTTCCCCAAAACAAAGAAATTAAAGATCACTCAATATCCAAAACTCTCCGAAAACTATTATGAAAATTCCAAAAGAAAGCTCCCCGAAGAACTTGAATTCTATCCTATTTATACACTTTCTTCCAATGATCTTCAAGCCTTGAGTTGGGCCTTTGCTCTTGGTGGAATTGGGTTGAAAGAGGCCTTGGTTGATTGCTCTTGAAGTTTGGAGAAGAACCAAAACGAACCAATTGAACCGGGTTTGAGTTTTGCAAAAGTTGGACCAAAAGTTTGAGCAAAAGTTAGGGGGCTAACTTTTGCCCAAACTTTTCATATCAGCACCCAAATCCATCTGATACCAACGTTGGTGCCAAAGTTAGGGGTCTAACTTTGGCCCTAACGTTGGCCTTACCTTGTGCACTTGTGGCGCCAACGTTAGCCACCAAGTTAGGGGGCTAACGTTGGCGCAAACTTTTGCTTCTCCCCTTGGGATTTTCATGTGCCAACGTTAGTCACCAAGTTAGGGGGCTAACGTTGGCGCAAACTTTTGGTGCCCAGGGAGATTTTCTTCATGCCAACGTTAGCCTCAAAGTTAGGGGGCTAACGTTGGCGCAAACTTTTGGTGCCCAGGGGTGATTTTCATGTGCCAACGTTAGCCACCAAGTTAGGGGGCTAACGTTGGCGCAAACTTTTGGTACCAGGGAGTGATTTTCATAATGCCAACGTTAGCCTCCAAGTTAGGGGGCTAACGTTGGGGCTAACTTTTCAACCAAAAGTTTGTGCAAAAGTTTAATGCTAACTTTAGGTCTAGCTTTTTGCTTCCTGGTTCAATTTCACTTATTCCATTGTCTTCTCTTTACTCCTAGCTATTCCTTCTTGCTTCAACCTTTCTCCAAGCTTTCTTCACCTATCATTAATCAACCAAACACATCAAAGCTATACTTAAAATCATGAGATATTCATTCTTTCATAATATGTAACAATTATAGTATAAAACCTCATGAAATAGCATGAATTCATACATGGTTGATTAAATCAAAGGAAACATGAAAATCTACCTAATTGGCTTGCTTGTAGCTCAAGAAAGTGCATAATTCTAATGAAAACAAAAGAAAAAGACTAGTTAAAATAGGCTAAGATGACTTGTCATCACAACACCAAACTTAAAGCTTGCTTGTCCTCAAGCAAGAAATAAATTTATGCTCCAAGGTTCTTTCAATTAAGATGGATTGAAGAATAACTTGTAAAGTCCAGTGAGTGAAGTGATCAGGTACAGTGGGGTGAACTCTAAATCATGTGCTCTTGCAAGGGTTTCAGTGCTTATTAGTCCTCACATATTGGGAGTCTTAGGTCTTAGGATTTTCATCCAAATGGTATCATGGAGATCTCTTTATATGTAATCACCTTGAAGCAGCTTACAGTTTCTGTGCTTTGGCCTCGACTCTAAGTGTCATGTCTCAAAGCGGCTCTTTAGATAAGCTTTCAATCAATACTCCTAAACCAGTTGGTTTTAAGGTATTAGGTGTTGAAGCACCCCTAAGGATTTACTTGCTCAAGCCTCTTTCTTTGACACACTTCAACCACAAGCATTTACTAGGATAACAACTCTTTGAGTTTTTGTTTCTTTCTTTCTTTTTCTGCCTAGTAATTGATGCTCAGAGCCTTGGGCCATGTTCTTTTTGTTTTTGTACTTTCTTTACCTTCTTTTGTTTTGTTTGCTGCTTCTCGGATCAATTGATTTTTGAGAATCTCCACAATACTTCTCTGAACTTCATGTCCTGCCTATGAGCTCCCATGCAAGTTTTCACAAGCATGCAACCTCAATACAAAATCATATAACCAGAACCACCACTTTTCCTAATCTTTTGCTTGCCTCAAAATTGTTTAATTCCTCAATCCTTCTTTTCAAAGAACTTTCATGTGATGCATTTCTTGAAAATGGAGTGCAAACAAGTTTTGAAGATAAGAATGTTGTGAATGATCAGACACCTTGCTTATTGAATTATAAAGAAAGATTATGCTATGCAGGCAGGCAGGGCAGATCAGGATACAATCCAACTTTCAATCACAGCAATATTTGATGTAAAACAATCACTTAACAATACAACCTTTTGGAGTTCGCTTGCTTTCCTTCTTCTCATCATCATCATTGCTGGCCTTTAGGTTCATCATTTGTTTCTTTGATTGATGATTCTTAATCCTTCCAAAAGCTTGTATGGACCTCTGCAATGATATGGAAAATTGCTTGTTCCCCAAGCACTTGGAAACAATGGTTAGTCTGGCTGATTTATTGATGGGCTTTTGAACTTACTTTGGTGTGAGAACACCAAACTTAGTACCTTGCCAATGGGTTTCATGCATCAAATTAACCATGTATAATAACTTTTTTTTCTTTTCTTCTTCTTTTTCAAAAGCAATAAAACTGAAAACTAGGAAACAGCAGAATAGTTAACTAGTTCATCCAACATGCTTGAAGCCAGCATTATGCAGAGAGTGAGAATGTGTTTTATAATGGGATTTTGGTGAAACACCAAACTTAGAATCCTGCATTCTCCTTTAGATTGTTTTGGTGTGCAACACCAAACTCAGCTTCTTGCATTATAGATAAAACTACTTAACCTTTTTATTGAAATAGATATGAAAAGATAGTTACCTCCGGTTGGGTTGCCTCCCAACAAGCGCTCTTTTATTGTCACTAGCTTGACATCCTTCACTCTGTGCTCATGGAAGTTGAGGCTTCTGTTGCCTTAGGTTTCCTCCTCTTGCTATGGGCTTCCTTCCCTCTGTTTCTCTTTCCATAGCCCTCTTACTTTCCTCCATGACTTCCTCCTCTTTCAACACAGCATCCTTTTCATGACTCTTTGGGTTCAGATTCCCCTCCTTCTCACCCAATTCAGCAAGGTTTTGAACCAGTTGTTCCATCTGCCTTTCAAGTCTTCTGAGTGAAGCCTCCTGGTTCTTGCTTATCATCTCTTGATGTTTCTTTATTTCTTCCCGCTCTATTACCATCATTTCTTGAATTTTTATGGACCTCTCCATCAGCATTTCTAGAATATAGATTCTTTGAAAGGTTGGAAGTGGTTGTGGCTGTGTCAATTGTGGTGGTTGATGAAGGTCATTTTGAACGAATGGTGAGGTAGGACGGGGTTGGAAGTGTGTGTGTTTGTTGTTGTGGGGGTGTGTTTTAAGTTGGTTTTTGAAGCTGGGATTGTTGCAGTTGAAGTCCCTTGGTTTTTGGTTTTGGTTCTCAACCCCCCTCCCATTAGAATGAGTTCTCCAAGGTGGATTGTACACATCATTCTGAGGCCTGTGTTGGAGCATGCTAGAGTGATTGCTTGGAGATTGTAGTTGCTCATAACTCTGTTGCTCATGGTTAATGACCCCAAAACTGTGTTCAGCTTGATTACTCCCATATGAGCTCTGAGTCAGGTTGTATGTATGCATTACCGCATGTCTCAACTCAGTGATTTTCCTAGCCATCATGTCCAGTTGTTGTAGAGTCTGCTGATGTATCTGCTTGTTTTGGCTCATTACTGCACTAGCACCTTCAATTTCTTTCTCTTGTGTGAATGGATGCACTTCTGCCTCTGGCTTAACAAGTCTTTGTGATGGGTTCAATTTGACTAGGAGCCCATTCATCAGTTCTTCCCATCCGATAAGGCTTCCTTGTGGAAAAGCTTCAAACCATTGGGCAACATCATTCATGGCTCTGGATAGTTGCTTCGAACTATGGGTTACATTATCATCCAAGGTGGGGATATTACTCCCATGATTGTTAGAATTTGTTGAGTTCCCCTCCATGATCTGCACAGTCACAAAAATTCAAGTGATGATTGAATATTTTCAAGCTCAGAATGTGATTCAGAAGGTTAGCTGGCGCAAAGTATCAAACAGTTGATGGACTTGGGAGATTAGTGGCAGAAATTGCTTCTCTTGTGTAAGCAAGAGCATTGCATAGAGCCAGAAATTTCCCGAAAAACTTCACTTTGTTGCTAAAGCGAAGTTTCAGTCATCTCAGGCAAAAATTCAAACAGTTAGTGGGTTAGTCGAAATTAGAGAAAAATAAAGAGAAAGTGCTTGATCTAGATCACCACCTCACTTAATCATTGTCAATCTAATCAATCCCCGGCAATGGCGCCAAAAACTTGATGAGTATTTTGGTGAAAAATAAATTTCTCCCAAAACACACAAATCTAACCGGCAAGTGTACCGGGTCGTATCAAGTAATAAAAACTCACGGGAGTGAGGTCGATCCCACAAGGATTGAAGGATTGAGCAATTTTAGCTTAGTGGTTAATTTAGTCAAGCGAATCAAGATTTGGTTGAGTGTTTTGTGCTTTGCAGAAATTAAATTGCATGGAAGTAAAGAGAACAGGGAATTAAAATGCTTAATCTTAAAGAACAAGAAATTAAATAGCAGAAACTTAGAATGCAAGAAATGTAAATTGCGGAATCTTAAAGTGCAAGAAATGTAAACGGCTGGAATTGTAAAGGGAATTGGGGATTGGATTTGCAGAATTTAAACAAGGAAAAGTAAATTGCATCAAGCAGAGAAGTAGAAGAAGGCTTGGGTTAGATTGGATCTTGAAGCAGAAAAGTAAATGAACATGAAAACAGTAAACAGAAAATGTAAAATTGGGAAATTAGATCTCAGGACCCAGAGACTAGAAAACCAAGTCTAGATCTCAATGCCTTCCTAGATCCAACAAGAAATTGAAATTGAAATTCAAAGAAAGTGGATGAAGAGCAATTAACAGAAATTGAAATTCAATCAAGCAGTAAATAAAGCAGTGAGATCCAAGGTTGAGATTGAAACAGAATTTCTTCAATTCTCCAACCCAAAATCCAAGACAATTGTAATTGAAATTGAAAGCAATAAAACTGAGAGGAAGAGAAGTGAATTCTCCTTCCCCAAAACAAAGAAATTAAAGATCACTCAATATCCAAAACTCTCCGAAAACTATTATGAAAATTCCAAAAGAAAGCTCCCCGAAGAACTTGAATTCTATCCTATTTATACACTTTCTTCCAATGATCTTCAAGCCTTGAGTTGGGCCTTTGCTCTTGGTGGAATTGGGTTGAAAGAGGCCTTGGTTGATTGCTCTTGAAGTTTGGAAAAGAACCAAAACGAACCAATTGAACCGGGTTTGAGTTTTGCAAAAGTTGGACCAAAAGTTTGAGCAAAAGTTAGGGGGCTAACTTTTGCCCAAACTTTTCATATCAGCACCCAAATCCATCTGATACCAACGTTGGTGCCAAAGTTAGGGGTCTAACTTTGGCCCTAACGTTGGCCTTACCTTGTGCACTTGTGGCGCCAACGTTAGCCACCAAGTTAGGGGGCTAACGTTGGCGCAAACTTTTGCTTCTCCCCTTGTGATTTTCATGTGCCAACGTTAGCCACCAAGTTTGGGGGCTAACGTTGGCGCAAACTTTTGGTGCACAGGGAGATTTTCTTCATGCCAACGTTAGCCTCAAAGTTAGGGGGCTAACGTTGGCGCAAACTTTTGGTGCCCAGGGGTGATTTTCATGTGCCAACGTTAGCCACCAAGTTAGGGGGCTAACGTTGGCGCAAACTTTTGGTACCAGGGAGTGATTTTCATCATGCCAACGTTAGTCTCCAAGTTAGGGGGCTAACGTTGGGGCTAACTTTTCAACCAAAAGTTTGTGCAAAAGTTTGATGCTAACTTTAGGTCTAGCTTTTTGCTTCCTGGTTCAATTTCACTTATTCCATTGTCTTCTCTTTACTCCTAGCTATTCCTTCTTGCTTCAACCTTTCTCCAAGCTTTCTTCACCTATCATTAATCAACCAAACACATCAAAGCTATGCTTAAAATCATGAGATATTCATTCTTTCATAATATGTAACAATTATAGTATAAAACCTCATGAAATAGCATGAATTCATATATGGTTGATTAAATCAAAGGAAACATGAAAATCTACCTAATTGGCTTGCTTGTAGCTCAAGAAAGTGCATAATTCTAATGAAAACAAAAGAAAAAGACTAGTTAAAATAGGCTAAGATGACTTGTCATCAAAGGCCTAAGTATTTATCCTAGGAGCTAACATGTGAAACCTGTAGGATCTCAGCAAGCTCGTGGCGTAATTCCTCCAGAGTATTCTAGCTAAAGAAGACCGATGATTTGTTCATATTAGTAATTTGACCACTAATCTCATTATACTCCTGTAGTAGCCGAAGTAAGTTCTGACAAGTTTGGACATTGGCCTTTCCAAATAAAATCGAGTCATCTTCAAAAAACAAATGGCTAATGGTAGGGCATCGTCGGTTTAACCTTAGACCTGAAAACTCATGTCTCTGTTCATCATTGTGGAGCAGATGAGAGAAATCCTTTGCACAACTGAGGAATAGATAGGGGGACAAGGGTTCTCCTTGCCGAAAACTCCTCGTGGGCTTAAAAAAACCATGAGAGCATCCACCACAAGAACTGAATAGAAAACCATAGTCATACACTCCTGTATCCAACCAATCCACTTCTGACGAAATTCTAACCTTTTTAGCATCTCCCAAACAAAGTTTTGCTCAACTCGGTCATATGCCTTGCTCATATCGAATTTTAGAGCCAAATCATAATTACCATGTTTTCTTGTTCTTTAGGTAATGCATAAACTCATGCGCTATAAGGATATTGTCTCTAATCAACCTGCCTTTAATGAAAGTGCTTCGGTTTTGTAAGAACCGTGACTAAATAACCACCTAATTAGTTAATTAATATTGTCCAAATTAGGTTCCAAAAATTTAGAGTGAGAATTTGAGGATTTAAATATGATTTTTGGACTCGGTAGATTTTTCTGAGTCAGAAAATGTATTTTCTGCGAAAAACCGAGAAAAACCACGAACCGACAGCTGAACCGGTCAGACTGGTTCAAGTCTACCCGGTACTATGCGAAAATAGTAAAAACAGTCAACAACCTTAGAAAAATATTAGAAATGGAAAACCGGGTGTTAATTTTAAAGGTTTAGCCCAAAGGTGGGCCAAACGGGCTAAAAATGCTAACGGGTTGGACCGGGCCCAAGCCCAACATATAGAAAGGTCCATTAGTGAACCCATCAGTCATAACACTCTCACAAATACACCCACACCAGCTGAGAAGAGAAGAGGGAGAAGAGGGAAGAAGCACTATTCACTTCTCACTTCAATCCGCGATATCTCGAGCTACGGTGCTCCAATTTGCATGCTGTCAGCGGCTACGCGAAGCTCTTGCTAAGTCAGCCACTTCTAACTAAGTCTTATGGTAAGCTTTTTGAAATTTCATGTCCAGTTTTGTTCCCTTATGAAATTCAAATTTTGGGGTTTTGGTTTTGAGTGAAATCTTGTGTTTTGGGTGTTTAGGTACACTCTAGCCTTTGATTACTATTGGGTTTGGCTTCCAAAACTGTTGGGAAAGGTAAGAGGTTTTAAAATCTTATGAAATTTTAATTATGATGAGCCCTAGATTGATTAGTTATGATTTGTGTGTATATAGCTTGATTATTGTGAGTTTGGAAGCCTTTGGAATTAAGTTGATGCTTGTTGGAGTTGATTGGTAGCTTGGATTGTGGTTGAAAGCTCAACTTGTGCTCATTTTGAGTTTTTGGCATATTAGAAATCGGCCAAGGTATGGTTTCGATTTTCTCTATGTAATATATAATATTCATGGACACTTAGGCTAGTGACCTACAGGATAGGATTGGATTGTATTGATTGTTTGGTTGGTTGAGATATGATGAATGATGAATGATGAATTGGTGAGATTTGGCTATGTTGATGGAAGTGTTGTATGATAATGTATGATGATTTGATGATTTGGAATGTTGATAAATTGCAATGTTGATGTTGGTAGCATGATATTGGAGATCTAGCTTAAAATTGATTATAATGATGGTTGGTAAGGGTGAATTGATATTTGATTGATGTATTGGTGGAAATATGAGTGTATTACCATGTATTTTATAATGAGAATTGATGATCTCATAAGGTGGAGGGGTGAATTGAGGAATGGCAAATGGTAAGGTTTGATGTGGGATGAAGTTAAAGTGGTTTTGGTTGGTTTGAAATGTGAAAATTCAGAAATTGGCAGCATGTGAACTTTTGGTAAAATGAAAATTTTAGTGAACTTCCATGAATCATATCTTGAGCTACCTCGCTTGAAATTAGATGCTTTTTATACCAAATTAAAGATGATTGAACAAGCTTTAAAATGGTTTAAGTTTTGTGGAAATCTGATTTTGGTAGAGGAGTATATGATTGTGGGAAGTTTGGTGTCAAAATCTGAAATTTTGCAAAGTTGCAGAATTTTGTGATTTCTGGTATGTGCGCACGCACAGCCTTGTGCGCACGCACACCCCTGTGAAAATTTAAACCTGTGCGCACGCACAGGCCTGTGCATATGCACATGCAGTGGAAGGCTTCATGTTTAGAGCGCTAGCACAACTTGTGCGTGCACATAACCAATGGAGTTTTACAACCTGTGCGCACGCACACGTTGGGAAGGGCAGTCTGTTGAGGGCGCTGGCACATCTTGTGCGAGCGAACAAAATTGCAAACTTTGGTGCCTGTGCGTACGCACACCTCTATGCGTACGCACACGTTTTGAAATTTTCTCTGGGCGTGCGCACGCACCCCCTGGCGTACGCACATCCCTGTGCGTACGCACATGCCCTGTTTTTCAAACTTAAACTTTGTTTTCAACTATTTCACCCTCCCAACAAGCTTGTAAGCTTCTGTGACACCATTTTAAGATTTTTGGGCTTATTTTTGGGCATTGAAACATGGGAAAGGTCTTAGAAGAATTTATTTGGTATTTCTTTAAAAAGTTAGAGAACGGAGGCTAGGTTTCTGGTGTACTGAGGATGGATTTGGGGGGACCGAGAAGGGTGAAAGATGTATGAATTGAGAAAGTGACGAACTAATGAGTTCGGAATGGAAATATTGAATTTGACAGTGGTTGAGATGAGTCGAGGACTCAAAAAGAGATGATGGATCCATGATGTACTGAAAATGTTTTCTGAAAAACCACTGATGTATCATTTTATACTGAGATTGTTGAGACGCTATGTGCCTGGCAGGGACGGTGGTTGATCTCGCTTGTCGAGGTAGCGGCGGCGGTGTAAGGATGGTGGTTAATCCAACTTACGTTGAGATGTGAGGTCTGTGGCAAGAGTATCCCGCTCGCATCCCTTCGGGTCAATAGAGTGTGTGGGCACAAAATCCTGGACGGTGATCCGAGCACCATAACTCGGGGGTTCCCAATGATGACTCCGAAGGGCGACATCTCTATGGAGATGTGTCGGATTGGCAGTTGAACTGACAATGTGATATCACAGCCAATAGGACAGGAATTCATCATGTGCATCTTCTAATTGCTTGTTTGCTTTGCCGACTTGTAATTGTATGCCTAAATTGTATAACATGTCTACTTGCTTACTTGAATTACTTGCCTTATATGCATCTACTTATGTTTTACTTGCATTGAAATTATCTGTGTTTTCTACTGGGATTGAGGAGGTTTGGAAGGCGGTGGCGATGGGATCGCATGGAGGATAGGTTGGTGAAGGCTGTGGGACAACGAAGAACTGTTAGACTAGAAAATCCCTTAAGTTAGGTTGCCCCTTAAGTTATATTAAGCTTTTAAGTTATGTTAAGGTTTTGTATATGCTTTACTGTTTTTAGTTATGCCTTAAGATTGAATCTTGTGATGGATATGAAGTCTAGGATTGCCTTTGGAGTCCCAGGGTCTTATATCTTGCATCACTGGGCACTGTTACCATACTGAGAACCCCCGGTTCTCATACCATATTCTGTTGTTATTTTTCGGATGCAGGTCACAACCCACCTTGGTGAGTTGTTTGGATGGTGACAGAAGTGGAGGATCATGATACTTTTTGGGGTCTTTTTGATTACTTTGTTTACATATCTCTCACTTTTGTATCTTGCTTTTTTCTAGAGACTTGTATTGAGAGAGAAAAACTTGTATAAGCTATTTTAAACTTCAGATTCTGTTTTGTCTATATATATGGCTAGCCGGCTTAAACTCTGCTAGCCGTGGCTAGATTCTTATGATATTAAACTCATATCTTTTATTATATTATATCTATATCTTGTGCTTTAATTTAGTAGCTCCGTTAGTACGTTTTGCGCTTTTCAAATCCTATTTTTGAGCTATATCCTTCATCGGGCTTCTAGATTATATTAATTCTTTCTATATAGTATATGCATGAGCTTTAGAATTGTCGTAACCTTTGATTAACCTTTGCTTTACGATGCGAGGTAAGGCTTAGGCTAACTAGGGTGTTATAGGTTACACTTATAATTTTATCCATACAAAACTGCATCCTTTGAACTAATATCTTCGAAATTATCTTATAGAATACCGTACTCAGACTGATAGTCTGTATCTGAGCAATAGAATCAACACCTATAACCTTAGGAATCAAACATATCTGTGTGTGGTTTAAAGATCAAAGCATTTTACCTCCAGAGAAAAAGCTGTCACATACTTGAATGATCTCCTTACTTCTTGATAATCTCCCAGTAGTACTGGTAGAACTTTGCTGTGAATCGATCCTTACCCAGTGCTGAGAAGGAATTAATAGAGAAAACTGCTATTTTAACTTCTTCCTCAAAAATGGGTCTCGTAAGTACGTAGTTCATTCTGTCATCAACTTTTCTAGCTAGTCTTCCTAATGCCTCCTCTATGTCCTTAAGGATTGATTTAGTATAAAGTTTCTTGAAATAAGTTTTCGCTACTTCCCCAATACCCTCAACATTAGACCTATACAACCCATCTTCATCTTTCAATTTCTCTAATCTATCTGTTTTGTCTATTTCGAGTTTGAAATTTGGCGTGAAAAAAATTTGTATTTTGGTATCCCTATCGTAACCATTTCACTCGGGATTTTCTTTCTAATACCGCTCCTCCTTCTCACGAGCGTCTTGAAGATCAACTTCTATAGTTAAAATAAGTCACTTATTTGCTAGTTGAGCCTTCTGTTTCTCTACTTCCAATTTTTGAGTAAGTTCCACAATTAACTTGGCTGAGTTATTTGGGTTAGTAGATTGCCATTCAACAAGTTAATAGCGACAAATTTTCAACTTGCTGAATAAAACATACATAACTCAACCCGTGATATTCAATTGCCAACCCTTCTTAATGATGCATTTCACCTCTTCCAATTCGCACCACCTTTCTTGAAATCTGAATCGCCGTTTCGGCCTCATAAGCTATTGGTCAAACTTAATAATAATTGGCCGGTAGTTAGAACTCACATCCTCTAAGTGACTCACCCTTGTATAAGGATAAATAGCCAACCATCCATTAGAAGCAAGACATCTATCCAGTCTTTCTCTAATTAAGTTTTCTCCAAATTGCCTATTATACCAAGTGAATTTACAGCCTTCATAGCCTATACTTTTAGGCTGCCAGCATCCATGAGTTCATTGAAACTTGTTATAAAGCTTGTTGATTTTTGTTTGACTCCCTCTTTCTCATGCTGACCCTAAATAGCATTGAAGTCTCCAATCAATAAATAATGCTCCCTTACACCTTCGATTCGCTGAAGGATCTTCGAGTACTGGTTATTATGGTACTGCTCTTTGCTATGAAGGTGAACAACAAATACAACCCATAATATATTCTTCCCTTTGTCTGGCCAATGAAAGTGAATGAAGAAACTTCCTGAATCAATAACTGTTACCTGAGCATCAATATTCCATGCCAAAACTAGACCACCGATCGTACTTTGTGGTTCTACATAGATTGCTTATCTGAAACCAATCTTCTGACACTGTCTCCTGATAAATGAAGAATTATTTTTTGTCTCACATAAAAATAATACTTCGAGGGAATGGGATCTTTTAATCCCTTGGATGTTGTGAACTGTTAAGGTCTTTCCCAACCCTGACAGTTCCACATCATCATTTTCATTGGTCCTAGGGCGCCAATTGCAAGCTGGCACACTCCCTCAATTTAGCCATAATCAAATTATCAGAGCCTTCATTCCTCCACCAAGTTTCATCCTCTACCCCTCCTGACCTCCTTTTAACACCCACTGCATTTGGAGAATTATGATCATCTTTCCTAGCCAAGTGTTTAAGCTTTGGCTTTTGCTATTAAGACCAACTTTTCAATGAGTTCCTCTAATTTGTTGATTATTTTGCACTGACTTCACAGAATTTGTTCCTTGTCCATCTTTAGTAGAGCTAACAATGCATATAATTTTCTGATTATCATCAATATTCCTTGTCTATTTCGTAGCTCGGTTTGCATCTCCCCCCTTAACGCATTGCATCTCGATTAGAGGACTTCTATTAACCACCTCAACAACCCCTCCATTGTTGGCAGCTTCATTTACCTCATTGCCTTGCTGAGTTTGCTTCTCTTTCAGTGATAAAGTTGCCATGCTTCTGAAAAGATTAACTGGTATGGGTTTCTTAGAGTTTCTTCTCCAATCACTTGAATTAGAACCTTGATTTGCTTGCTAGTTTTCTTTCAAGTGTGTCACCTTCTTACCAGTTTTGTCTACTTTCAACCACTCACCCCAACCTTCCTCCACCATTTTTCCTTGAATTGTGTCATCAATCAAGGTGCTGCAACTTCTCCATTCATGTCCTAGATGACCACAGTATGTGCAGAAATATCCTATATGCTCATACTTCAGGTCTATCTCCATAATTTTACTATTTGGTCCTGCAATCCTCACGGTCTTCCTCAGTTTTTGGGTAACATCAAGGTTGATTTGAACTTTCACAATCCTTGATTTCTTCCCTTTCATCGCAAATACTCTGACATCTAGTACCTCCCCAATCACAACACCAATTTTCCTTTTTAATTCAGTTGTTTTATAGTACTTTGGGAGACTCCAAAGTTGAATCCATATCGGGACAAAGAAAAATTTTTCAGCAGCAACGCTCATCTCTTTATTCCATCTTTATATATTGATAATATAATTCTTGAGGAGCCATGGAATCTCTTTCTCCACCCGAATCAAGTCTTGTTCTCTATTAAAGAAAAACTAAAAGGTGGTGTCTCCATGATCAGTAACGCGAAAACCTTTAAGTTGTCTCTATATAGCAAACTAGGAGGTCTAATTGTGCCAATGAAAAATGATTTATCCGCCAAAATGCAACCACAAGGCTCTTCCTTCATATCTCTAATCCTTCCTGAATATCACTATCATAAAAAACTACCACTCCATTCTTCTTCATCCTCTCGTGATCATCTCCTCCTCCACCATTCACTGATCTCCTTGCTTCCATTGCTCACAATCACACCGATCTGATGAGTAAAGCACACAGAGGTGAAAAATTAGGATTCCCCACTCAAAACCCGCACCAAAACCTTAGCAGAGGACCTAAACCCTATGGAACAATATTGACGAATATAACATTACTGCTTTTAATCAATTGCATGTGAAATGCAACATGGATGACATGAATTGTGTTATAATGTATGTGTTGATGCATAAAATAAAAACCTTTATGTATGTAGGTTATCACTATATATGCACATTTTGATACAGTGTTTTTTGCCTAAATTCCTTGCATGGGATATGTGGCGTTATCTCATGCTTTACTACTCGACTTTATAATATTAATAGATAAAAGGAATCAATGGTGTTGTGTTTCTTCCTGCAATAATTATTATTATAGCAAAATATGATAAGCAGAAATGGTTGAACAAACAACAATTTTATTTACCACTTAACATAAAAGAAAGCAACAATGTTGGATACACAAAATGCTCATTCTATTATTTCTAATCATAGTTGTCAGAATCGAACCGGTGATTGAACTGGTCAAGTTACTAGTTCACTGGTTTATTGGTTCAACCGATAAATCACTGGTTGAACCGATAAAACCGGTCTCACGTAAATATAAAATATAAAATAGTTAAAACTTAAAATTAAAATTTGAAATACATATTTTCACTAATATTTTATGAAGAATCAAGTCTCAACTTCTAAAAATAACTAATATAAAAAAACTATAAAATTTATCAGTAATACTACAATAGTATCTTAATTTGACACAATAAAAAAATAATTAATTCACAAAGCCTATCATCTAACTATAATATCAGTAGATTTTAACACTAATATCAAAACAAATAACCTTAATCACAATACTAGCAATAAAATAGATCAAGTAAATTAATAAATTTTTAGTGAAATTTATATTTATATTAATAATGGTATATAATTAAAATATAATTAATTTGAAAATAGAAAAATCAAAAATTAAATTAAATTAGATATTTATGTATACTATATAATTAATATTTGTCAAATATACTACTTAGAAGCGCAATGGCTGAGTGGCATGTGGAGGTTGCTTTTGCTCTAAGGTTTCTGGTTCTAAACCTGGTGGAGACGTTTTAAAAAAAAAATTTTCGGTTTGCACCAGTTCTCGTCAATTTTGACTGGTTTGATCCTATTCTTACTGGTTCATACCAGTTTTTTTCCTTAAACAGTCCAAAGAGTAAATCGAACCATACTAAAGTCTGGTTTATCGATTTTTCGGTCGAACCGGCTGGTCCGGTTTGATTTTTACAACTATGTTTCTAATTGTATTTCTCACAATTTAAATTGCTAAAATTATTGTTTTTAATTGGTGGACCACTTATTTAACATATAGTTTAGAAAAGAAAATTAAAAAAACATGTTGCAATTATCATAAAATAAAAATAGAAAAGAGGTGGTTACATGTTAAACTTAAACAGTTAGATAAGTAGCTCAGTTTTATTTTTTATTTCTCTAAATTTATAATTCTTGTTCCTAAAATTTATGTGGTATGTGTTGACCAAATCCTCCTATTTAGTTAATTGTTTCCTTAAAAGTTTCTCTCACTCTCTTCCTCTATATCTCTATCTCTCCAACTAAATTTAATTTAACCATTAAATTCAACTTAAAATATAAAATATACGTTAAAAATAAGTTAAACAATACATATATTTATATCTAAATAATTAATATTTAATTTTAATATTTTTTTAATATACAAATAATATTTTTGTTCTACCAATTACTACAAAAAAATTTTCTATTTCTAAAGAAGTGGCAGCGCATCAACTAGAGAATAAATGTAGTAGTACATAACTAACCAAACAATAATGCTCTACAAGTGATTTTACTAACCAAGTCCAACGAAGTGATTTAGAGTCACACGATGTGCCACTTATAACAAACTTTTAACGTAAACCTCCCCTTCTTCATTCCTCTTCAATGTAAATCTTCTCTTCTTTTCTGATTTATCTGTGTTTTTGACTGATTGTTGTCCCTTTCTCTTCAGATTTTTGTTTTCTTCTTCGATTTCATTGTGTTCTCCTCTGATTTTATTCTCTTTCTCTTCAAATTTTGATTTGCATTTATTTTTTTTTAAATCAAATAGTATAATTAAAATCGTTTAGGTTTTGCGTGTTTCAAAACAATGAATGATTCAATTTTGCATCAGTTGAAAGAGAGTGATTTGGATTATTCTTTTGAATCGAATCAAGTGGACGAGGTTTGGATCATTCTTAATTTTATCTAGTTTCATTCTTCAACAATTTTGAATTGAATGGAAAGAAATAGAATCTAATGCAATTGAATAAAGTGATAATGAATAATTTCATTTTTCTTTGCTAAAATCCAGTGTTGTTTATGAACGCAAATTTTAGTTCATTTGTTATTACACAATGGTGTTATTTTGATAATATTTTCGGTTCATTCTTCAACAATTTTAAATTGAATAGAATCTAATACAATTGAATAAAGTGATAATGAATAATTTCATTTTTCTTTGCTAAAATCATTGTTGTTTATAAATTTGAATTTGGATAGAATGCAGGAGTTTCTGAATTTATAGAATGCATAATTTTCGGTTCATTTGTTATTACACAATGGTGTTGTTATGATAATATTTGGTTTATTATTCAACAATTTTGAATTGAATGGAATGGAATAAAATGAAATCTAATGCAATTTAATAAAGTGATAGTGAATAATTTCATCCTTCTTTGCTAAAATCAATGTTGTTTATGAATTTGAATTTATATAGAATGCGAGAGTTTCTAAATTTATAGAATGCACAATTTTTGGTTAATTTCTTATTTCACAATGGTGTTGTTATGATAATATTTCGGTTCATTTCGTAGTCCAAGTGTGTTGTCGACAATAATTTATTTCAAAGATTGGGATGACTTTCAAGACACTCGAAGAAGATGGAAAGTTCTGCAAAGATTATTCCATGTTGGTATTTCTACGAAAATAAGGAACACCACTCGGAAGGAAGATGAAATTAAGAATCAATTAATTACACGTAGTAGAAAGGAAAAATAGAAATCCAAGATATCTCCAACTCCCCTCAGTAGGGAAAAACTATCCAGTCAGGATTTATGTATGTATATTGAAGGACGTTGGTCTTTTATCATTTCTAAAGTTGTTCTGAATCATTCACATCCTTACTCTCCAGATCGAGCAAAGATGCTTAAATAACATAGGGAACTAAGCATGTTTGTGCGTCGTATCATTGAAAATAATGAGGAAGCCAGAATTAGACTGAGTAAAACATATCAGTCATTTGTAGCAATAGTAGGTGGTCATTATGAAATAAGTTTTATTGAAAAAAGATGTGAGGAATTACATTACAAGGAAAGTACAAAATGTTTCTGAAGAAGATGATGCCAAAGAATTTGGGAAGTACTTATTAAGAATAAAAGAGAAGAATCAAAAATTTTTTTAAGCTTAATCTTGAAGTTGATCACTCTATCAAAAATACATTTTGGGTTGATGCAAGAAGTAGGGCTGTGTATGAGTATTTTAGAGATGTTGTTTCATTTGATACAACTTACAACACAAACAGGTAATTTTTTTCGTTCTGGTGTCGGTTCATCGTGATATAGTATTCGATTCATACACGTAACTAGTTTTGGTTCATAACGGATATTCCTTTTCGTGTCCATTGCAAATACAATTTGGTATTTGGTTTTTGGTTCTTTTGTGGGTGTGAATCACCATAGTCAATCGACACTTCTTGGATGTGCTTTGATGAAAAATTGAGGATATTCAATTATTCAAATGGTTATTTGAATATTGGCTTTGTTGCATGGGAGGAAAGGCACCAAAAGAGATTCTTACCCATCAATGTGCATTGATACAAAGGGTTATTAAGACCTGTATGCCAACAACAATTCACAGGTGGTGTATTTGGCATATTATGAAGAAATTAAACAAAAAATGAGTCATGTTGTTTGGAACTTGTTTACAAGAGATGCATTTGACAAAAATTGGAATAATTTTTTGATGAAGTATGGTGTTGGAGGAAGTAAGTGGCTTTTAGGTAACCCTGGTTTTATTCGAATTAATTGATGTTATTTTTCGATGAAAACAGGTATAACTTTCGGTTCATTTTGTATCTGATTTCTAAATTCTATCCCTTTTGCAAAGCTATATAAAGATCATTATTTATGGATTCCAGTTTATCTTGATCACCACTTTTGGACAGGGATGAAAAGCACACAAAGGAGCAAGAACATGCATGCTTTTTTTAACAAGATTATTACATGCAATAGCTCTTTGATTCAATTTGTGAAGCAATATGATAATTGTCGAGGAAGTAGAGAGCAAAGAGAGAGAGAATTTGATGCTGCAGATTTTCACACTAACATACCATGTGTAACAAAATCATCAATAGAGGCTCAATTTCAGCATGTATATACTCATGAGAAGTTCAAGAAAGTTCAAGCATAATTACAAAGAAAGGTGAATTGCATCACAAGATCAACGCAGTCTGCTCTAGGTTTTACAGAATATAAAGTTGTAGAACAGGTTTCTAACTCAACATTCAACAAGTTTGTTGTTACATACGATGCGATATCATGCAAAAATGCCAGTGCTTATTGTTTGAGTCAAGGGGTATATTGTGCTGTCATTCTTTGAGTGCATAAAGCTTTGAGCGAGTATATAAAGTGGTACCAAACTATATATTGCAACACTGGAGTAAGAACATAAAGAGGAGGCACACACATATCAAGAGCAGCTAGGACGAGCCTTTATTGGAGCCAAGAAGCAACAGATTTGATGATTTGGTGTTTTGCTCGCACAATATTTGTGAACTTGCATCAGAATTTGAGGAGTTGACTGGAATTCTGCACTGCACTTTTGATAATGTAATGGCTGAGATGCAAGAATATCAAGAAAAAAGTAAAGGTAAATGTTCATTATCTCATGAAGATGTTACGTTAAATGATGTTAACAACCTTCAAAGTCCCCCACGTGTTAGAACAAGAGGACATCCTAAGAATAAACTGGGATCGAATATGGAAAAAAAAGATAGCAAAGCATCAAAGAAAAAGAAAAAGCCAGCTCTAAGTGAAGTAACATTGATTTGCTTTTGATTAGGCAAAAATGTGTTTGTGCATGTTAGTACATTTGCTAATATATGATTTACTTCTTTTGCAGTTGAACCTTTTAGATGGTGGATCAATGATTCAGTTAAGCTCCAGCCTTTATCATGCACAGGATATGAATTATCTTGGAGAGGATATGACACACTATGATAGAAGTTTCGACATTTAGTAAAATAAATTTTGGTTCATTTGTATTTTACTCATATAATATTTTCTCCTTTGATGAAAATGAGGGTTAATTTCTGATTTATGTTGTGTTTTATTGAATAGACACTTTTTGGTTTTTGAAATTATCCTCTGTAATTGTGTTGTGGTAAATAGTTTAGGTCTTTATTAGAATAAATTTTGGTTCATGTGTGTTTTTGTCGCTGTTGAGGTTTGATAAATACATTCAATCTATTTAGTGTGAACCTAGATTCATTCAAATTAATGTGATCTCAATATAGCCCAGACATTTTCAACAAATAAATCAAAAGAAATTTAAGAAAACATTTTCAAATATATATATTAACCAAAATTTATTTTACTAAACATCGAAACTTCTATCATAGTGTGTCATATCCTCTCCAAGATAATTCATATCCTGTGCATGATAAAGGCTGGAGCTTAACTGAATCATTGATCCACTATATATATATATATATATATATATATATATATATATATATATATATATATATATATATATATTAACATTTACAATTCCTTAAAAAATAATACAACAACAACAACAAACAACAACAAAGCCTTGTCCCACTAAGTGGGGTCGGCTACATGAATCAAACGACGCTATTGTGCTCTGTCATGTATCATGTCTACAGAGAGACCGTTTACATGTAGATCTCGTTTGACCACCTCATGGATGGTCTTCTTAGGTCTTCCTCTGCCTTACGCCCTTTGTCCATCTTCCATTTCATCCACCCTCCTGACTGGATGTTCTATCGGTCTTCTTCTCACATGTCCAAACCACCTGAGACGCGATTCAACCATCTTTTCCACAATGGGTGCTACTCCAACTCTCTCCCTTATATCTTCATTCCTTATTTTATCCAATCGCGTATGACCACTCATCCATCTCAACATCTTCATCTCTGTCACACTCAGCTTATGTTCGTGCTCCCCTTTAGCCACCCAACACTCTGTACCATACAGCATAGCCGGTCTTATAGCGGTGCGATAGAATTTACCTTTAAGTTTTAAAGGCACTTTTCGCATATAAAACTAGATGCACTCCGCCATTTTGACCAACATGCTTGGATCCTATGATTTACATCCTGTTCAATCTCTCCATTATCCTGTATGATGCACCCAAGATACTTAAAACTTTTAACTTTTCGTAGGATATTTTCTCCAATCTTCTCCTCTATATTGGGGTTTTCCCTTCTCAGACTGAACTTACATTCCATATATTCCGTCTTGCTACGACTTATGCGCAGACCATACACTTCTAGAGCTTCTCTCCATAACTCTAACTTCTTATTTAGGTCTTCCCTTGACTCTCCCATAAGGATTATATCATCGGCAAATAGCATACACCATGCACAGGCTCTTGGATGTGCTCTGTGAGTACTTCCAAGACTAATATGAAAAGGTATGGACTTAAGGATGATCCCTGGTGTAATCCTATACCAATAGGGAATTCCTTTATCACACCACCTTGAGTCTTCACACTAGTTGTGGCCCCATCATACATGTCTTTAATTGCCCGAATATATACGATCCTTACTCTCCTCTTTTCTAAAACCTTCCATAAGACCTCCCTTGGTACCCTATCATACGCTTTTTCCAAATCAATAAACACCATATGTAGATCCCTTTTATTACTACGATACCTTTCCATCATCCTTCTTAATAGGTATATCGCTTCAGTGGTAGATCTGCCTGGCATAAATCCAAATTGGTTCTCTGTTACTTGTGTCTCTTTTCTCAACCTCCGTTCTATCACCCTTTCCCATAACTTCATAGTATGACTCATAAGCTTAATCCCTCTATAGTTTCCGCAACTTTGTATATCCCCCTTATTCTTGTAGATAGGTACCAAGGTGCTCTTTCTCCACTCATCAGGCATCTTCTTGGACCTTAAAATCTCATTAAAAAACATGGTTAACCAGTTGATGCCTTTTTCTCCAAGACCCTTCCAAACCTCAATCGGAATATTATCAGGTCCTACTGCCCTGCCATTTTTCATCTGCTTTAGAGCCTCTTTTACCTCGAAGTCTCGAATCCTTCGATAGTAGTCAAAGTTTTGATCTTCTTCCCTTGTGCATAATCGACCAAGGCTCGGAAGAGTCTTCTGTCCCTCATTAAATAACTTGTAGAAGTAGCTCTTCCACCTTTCATTAATCTTCTCCTCTTGAGCCAATACCTCTCCATCCTTATCCTTTATGCACTTAACCTGATCCAAATCTCTCGTTCTTCTTTCCTGGCTCTTTGCGATTCTATATATACCTTTTTCTCCTTCTTTCGTGCCCAAAGACTGGTAGAGACCCTCATATGCTCTTGTTCTTGCTTCACTTACATCCACTTTTGTCTCTTTCTTAGCCGCCTTATATTTTTCCCAATTATCTGTATTGCGGCATAAAGACCACTCTTTAAAGCATTCCCTTTTTTTCTTTATCTTTTCTTGTATACTCGCATTCCACCACCAGGACTCCTTGTCTCTTGGTCCTATTCCTTTAGATTCACCAAAAATTTCTTTTGCTGTTCTTCTAATAACTTCTGCCATCTCCCTCCATATCTCTTCCGCGCTTCCATTCCCATCCCACTTTGCCTCTTCTCCTACCCGTCTTAGGAAGCTTCTTTGTTCCTCACCTTTCATCCGCCACCACCTCGTCCTTGGGTTCTTCGTATGATGTCTTTTCCTCAACTTTTGCTCAACGCGAAAATCCATGACGAGCACCCTATGTTGTGTTGTCAAACTCTCTCCCGGGATAATTTTATAGTTAATGCAAAATTTCTGGTCGACTCTCCTCAACAAGAAGAAGTCGATTTGAGAGCTTGTCATGCCACTCTTATCTCTTTTTAAAACATGTATTTGCGATGAGAAGATCAAAGGTTGAGGAAAAGTCCAAAATAGTTTTACCCTCGGCATTGATCACCCCGAAACCATGGCCTCCGTGAATACTCCCATATCCAGTCACTTCTTTCCCAACATGGCCATTTAAATCTCCTCCTAAGAAAATCTTATCTCCCAAAGGTATGCCTTGAACCAAACTCTCTAGATCCTCCCAAAACCTTATCTTGTGTTGTTCGTCGGAACCCACTTGCGGTGCATAGGCGCTAATCACATGGAAAGCACCTCCCTCCACCATAAGTTTGATAGAGATGATCCGATCTCCCACCCTCTTGACATCCACTACGTCCTTCTTCCATTGCTTATCCACAATTATTCCAACCCCATTCCTATTCTTCACCTTTTCTGTATACCAAAGTTTGAAACCAGAAGTATCCAACTCCCTAGCCTTTGCACCAACCCATTTTGTTTCTTGTAGGCACATTTAATCTTCCTCCTTGTCATGGTGTCCACCACCTCCATGGACTTTCCTGTTAGAGTGCCTATGTTCCATGTCCCAAATCTCAACCTTCTGTCGCTTCGACCTTTACCTTTTACTTTGTGAACTACCTTATTTACTCTCGTCCGTTCACGAAAATATGAGAACCCTTGCTCATTTAACACTACATCCGGGCACCGATGCAGCGGCTCTTACTTTGACACCGTACTCGAGCCATACGGCACGTTGCTTCCGGGCAACGACCTAGCTTTAGCGCAATAATCCTTAAAAAATAATCTTAAAAAATTTCAATAGAAATTCATTACAATTTATTATGCCTTCAGTACCCTCGATGACTTTGTCTCTCAATTTATTTACCTTGTCTAAGAGAACGGTTGGACCATATTCATACCTGAAAGCATCAACTTGTTCCTACAATTGAAAAAAATTTATTCATATAAACCAAAATAAACTAAGAAATAAATCCAAATAAACTAAGAAATGAACCGAAATGAACTAAGATATAAACCAAAATTACTTAAGAATAAAAAATTTGGTCAATGCTTATCAGCAGCATCAAGTGAACCTCAATTAACACACAAATGAATCGAATTAGTTCAGATTTGAACAAGCACTAAAAAAGACTCAATCATCAATAAAAATATGTTAAGTGTATACAACTAACAAAAATCAGAGTTATAACTAATTAAACAAACACACATGAACAAGTTCAGCAAAGTCAAGCCAAACAAAATCAAATGAACCTCAATTATACTAAGAAATGAACCAAAATTATTTAAGGAATAAAAAGTTTGATCAATTTTTAACAACAATATCAATTGAACCTCAGTTAATTTACAAATGAACTCAAATTAGTTCAGATTTAAAAAATAAAAAAGACTCAATCATTAACAAAAACATATCGAATTCATTTCTGGATCCAAATGAACCTCAAATAAACTAAAAAATGAACCAAAATTTATTAATATGTATCAATTTAGGATCAACTATGTTTAATGATACTTACCTGTTTCTAGTTTTTACATTTGTATTTTTGCTTTTTGATCTTTTTAGGATCAATTGTTTCCAACTATTTCATGACGTGTATTCCACAATCCCAACTAATAAAGAAATAAGAAAGTAAAATATGATTAACAAGACAGATACAGAAAAGCACAGTAAAACACATTAAAAAATACTACAATAGCAAAGAATAATAAGAAGATTGATACGGTGTTTGTTGACTGCTGATCGAAATATATGGTGCTTCAATGCCCTCTTCATTGTCCACCAAAAGTTTTGCCCCAGCATAGACCCTTATTTGGGATACTATCAAGCTCTGAAAATGATAGGATAGAAACAATGCTCAATCAGGCACAAAAAGTGATTGATATGATTTAATTAGAGCTGAAGGACTAGAAATAAGAGATAACTTACAACAAAAATATGTATTATGTAAATAACTTACAACAAGTTTATTCAAAACTATTCTTTCAACAGACACATCTTTTTTTATGGGGTCAAGCACATGAAAGACCTTCTTTTGAACATCAGCAATCCACAACCACTAATGGCCTCCATGGCAAATTGGTACAAACAGTTGAAGTTTGGAAAAATAATAGAATATTTCAATCTAAATGATATCAAATAACAGAATTATTTAAGAAGTTTTAGAAATCATAACTTACAAGTGGATAGGATGCTAGATTTTTTTGTCAAGAAAAGGTAGGTTGTCCTTAAATTCATTGATGTGGAAGGTCTTCTTAATGTCTAGATCAATGTACTCGTGGTTATGCTTTGCCAAGATGGAATTATGCAAAATGAACCGAAATTAATGTTAAAATTTAATGATAGCTTACCACGATATTTTTTGGGATGCAGTATATTTCTTCATCAAATCTGTGACATTTTTTGTTGTTGAGAAGCATAAACAATGCGGAGACCACTTATAGGACCAAAATTTATTAGATATATGGGAATATAACTTTTTAGGAAAAACATTAATGTTAATGTAATAGCAAAAAAATTTACCATATTTTCTATGTGTTCTCTAGGTCTTAGAGACAAGACGTGGTATCTACTCCCCTCTAAATGAGTTTTGTGGTCTAAGAGAAATATGGTATCAAACTCATTGCTTGACCCTTCTTTGTCAGTCTTGATATGTGTCATCCACTGATAACATTTTTTTTCTCAGCTCCTCTATTATTTTTTTTTTCTTTTATCGGATTCTTGTACTTTTCAAGGGTGCTCAAACTCAACTCTGGACTTGTTTCTTTTGCATATTGCAATGCTGTTGCTACTCTAGCATCCATCACCATCTCTACCAAACGTTTAATTTGTGTTATTGTTGGTACAGAGCTTGGTAGACTTATGCCAAGGCTGAATGAAAGTGCATCAAAGTCATCTTTCCAATGTTGAGGATGGGAAGGACTACAAGATGATAGAGGAAAATTCAAAAATAATAAAAAAGTATTATGATATAATATCAAAACTTATAAAAAGGATTTTCAATAGAACTTAATCTTTAACAGGAGTTTCTTGATCTGATTTCCTTACCAAAGTTTCTGTGGTGGCTTGCTGTTGATGTTGCGGAAGGTAGCTGGATTACACAGTAAAGTGTTTCAAAATGAACTGATATTATTATGATAGGCTTTTAAGTAGAACTTACTCATTAACAGAAGCTTTTTGCTCTGATTCCCTTGCCAAAGTTTCTGTGGGGACTTATTGTTGATGTTGTGGAGGGCAGCTGGATTACACAATAAAGTATTTCAAAATAAACGGAAATTATTATGATATAGCATCAAAACTAATAAAAAATATTTTAAGTAGAACTTACTCATTAACAGAAGCTTCTTCTGTTTGACTTTGTGAAGGGACAGAAGTAAAGGTTTTTTTGTTGTTTTAGCTCTTCCTCAAGAGAACTTGGAAGAGCAATTGCAATAGGAACTCTAATGAAGGTAAAAAAGAAAGGAGTTAACATGTAGTAAAGTAAATTGAAAATCTGCACTAAATGAAATTTGCACATTGATTAGAATAGAAAAGTGATGAGCGGATAATTTATACGCTTTTTGGCATTGTTTTTAGTATGTTTTTAGTAGGATCTAGTTACTTTTAGGGATGTTTTCATTAGTTTTTATGTTAAATTCATATTTCTGGACTTTACTATGAGTTTGTGTGTTTTTCTGTGATTTCAGGTATTTTCTGGCTGAAATTGAGGGACTTGAGCAAAAATCAGATTCAGAGGTTGAAGAAGGACTGCTGATGCTGTTGGATTCTGACCTCCCTGCACTCAAAGTGAATTTTCTGGAGCTACAGAACTCGAAATGGCACGCTTCTAATTGCGTTGGAAAGTAGACATCCAGGGCTTTCCAGAAATATACAATAATCCATACTTTGGCCAAGAATAGATGACGTAAACTGGTGTTCAACGCCAGCTTTCTACCCAAATCTGGCGTCCAGCGCCAGAAAAGGAGCCAAAACCAGAGTTGAACGCCCAAACTGGCACAAAAGCTGGCGTTCAACTCCAAAAAGGACCTCTACACGTGCAACACTCAAGCTCAGCCCAAGCACACACCAAGCGGGCCCCGGAAGTGGATTTATGCATCAATTACTTACTTCTGTAAACCCTAGTAGCTAGTTTATTATAAATAGGACCTTTTACTATTGTATTAGGCATCTTTGATCAGTTGTATGCTATCTTAGATCACGTTTGAGGGCTGGCCTCTCGGCCATGCCTGGACTATCACTTATGTATTTTCAACGGTAGAGTTTCTACACTCCATGGATTAAGGTGTGGAGCTCTGCTGTTCCTCAAAGATTAATGCAAAGTACTACTGTTTTCGATTCAATTCATCTTGTTTCGCTTCTAAGATATTCATTCGTACTTCAATATGAATGTGATGAACGTGACAATCATCATCATTCCCTATGAACGCGTGCCTGACAACCACTTCCATTCTACCTTAGACTGAATGAGTATCTCTTAGATCTCTTAACCAGAATCTTCGTGGTGTAAGCTAGAATGATGGCGGCATTCAAGAGAATCCGGAAAGTCTAAACCTTGTCTGTGGTATTCCAAGTAGGATTCAATGAATGAATGACTGTGACGAGCTCCAAACTCGCGATTGCAGGGCGTTAGTGACAGACGCAAAAGGATAGTAAATCCTATTCCAGCATGATCGAGAACCGACAGATGAATAGCCGTGCCGTGACAGGGTGCATTGACCATTTTCACTGAGAGGATAAGATGAAGCCATTGACAAGGGTGATGCCTCCAGACGATTAGCCGTGCCGTGACAGGGCATTGGATCATTTTCCCGAGAGATGACTGAAAGTAGCCATTGACAGTGGTGTGTATCACATAAAGCCAGCCATGGAAAGGAGTAAGACTGACTGGATGTAGATAGCAGGAAAGCAGAGGTTCAGAGGAACGAAAGCATCTCCATTCGCTTATCTGAAATTCTCACCAATGAATTACATAAGTATTTCTATCCCTATTTTATTATATTAAATTCGAAAACTCCATAACCATTTGATATCCGCCTGACTGAGATTTACAAGGTGACCATAGCTTGCTTCATACCGACAATCTCCGTGGGATTCGACCCTTACTCACGTAAGGTATTACTTGGACGACCCAGTGCACTTGCTGGTTAGTTATGCGAAGTTGTGAATATATTTTTAGACCATGGTTCTGTGCATCCGTTTTTGGTGCCATTGCCAGGGAATCAATTTCAAACAACAATTCACAACCTGAGTAGCAATTTCGCATACCAAGTTTTTGGCGCCGTTGCCGGGGATTGTTCGAGTTTGGACAACTGACGGTTCATCCTGTTGCTCAGATTAGGTAATTTTCTTTTTGTTTTCTTTTCAAAAAAAAATTTCAAAAATCTTTCAAAAATTTCTCCTTTGTTTTCGAAAAAAAAAATATGTTTTCAAAAATATATTTTTCTTCAGAATTTTTTAAGAATGAATTCTAGTGTTTCATGAAGCCTGACTGGCTGTAAAGCCATGTCTAATTCTTTTGGACTGAGGCTTCCACTTATAAGTATATGAAGTTGGATGAAATATCAGCTGTTGTATACATGAGAGGTATCTATGTTTGCTGAAGCTTGGCTGGCCATTGGCCATGTCTAGTGTTTTGGACCGGAGCTTTCATTGAAAGCTTGGCTGGCTAGTGAGCCATGTCTAATTCCTGGACTGAAGCTTTAGACTAAGAATGCAAGATTCCTGGAATTCATATTAAAAATTTTGGAATCCTTATTTTTGTTTTTCAAATAATTTTCGAAAAAAAATACAAAAAAATCATAAAATCATAAAAAATCAAAAATATTTTTGTGTTCTTGTTTGAGTCTTGAGTCATGTTATAAGTTTAGTGTCACTTGCATATTCATATTGCATTTTTCGAAAATTCATGCATTCATAGTGTTCTTCATGATCTTCAAGTTGTTCTTGGTAAGTCTTCTTGCTTGATCTTGATGTTTTCTTGTTTTGTGTTGTATGGTATTTTTCATATGCATTCTTGAATTCTTAGTGTCTAAGCATTAAAGAATTCTAAGTTTGGTGTCTTGCATATTTTCCTTGCATTAAAAACTTTTCAAAAATATGTTCTTGGTGTTCATCTTAACATTCATAGTGTTCTTGGTGTTCATCTTGACATTCATAGCATTCTTGCATGCATCACATGTTTTGATCTAAAATTCTCATGCATTGCATCATTTTTCTTGTTTTTCTCTCTCTTCATTAAAAATTCAAAAATAAAAAAAAAATATCTTTCCCTTTTTCTCTCATCAAATTCGAAAATTTGAGTTGACTTTTTCAAAAAATTTTAAAATCAAGTTGTTTCTTATGAGTCAAATCAAATTTTCAATTTGAAAATCTTATCTTTTTCAAAATCTTTTTCAAAAATCAAATATTTTTCAAATTTCTTAGTTATTTTCGAAAATTCCAAAAATATTTTTCAAAAATCCTTTTCTTATTTTTATCACATGATTTTCGAAAATAACATCATCAATTAATGTTTTGATTCAAAAATTTCAAGTTTGTTACTTACTTGTTAAGAAAGATTCAAACTTTAAGTTCTAGAATCATATCTTGTGATTTCTTGTGAATCAAGTCATTAATTGTGATTTTAAAAAATTCAAATCTTTTTCAAAAACTAATTTCTATCATATCTTTTCAAAAATATCTTCTTATCTTATCTTTTTCAAAAATTTGATTTCAAAAATATCTTTTCTAACTTCCTAGCTTCTTATCTTTTCAAAATTTGTTTCAACTAACTAACTAACTTTTTGTTTGTTTCTTATCTTTTTCAAAACTACCTAACTAACTCTCTCTCTCTAATTTTCGAAAATATCTTCCCCCTTTTTCAAAAAAATTTCTTTTTAATTAACTAATTATTTTAATTTTCAAATCTTAATTTTCGAAAAACCACTAACCTTTTTCAAAAACTATTTTCAAAAATCAACTAACTCTTTTTCAAAAATTATTTTCGAAATTTTCCCTCTCTCATCTTATTCTATTTATTTATTTATTTACTAACATCTCTCCCTCACCCACAAAAAAAATCCGAACCCTCTCTCTCTTACTGAGTTCAGATTTTTCTCTTCTTCTTTTCTACTAACAATAAGGAACCTCTCTACTGTGACATAGAGGATTCCTCTTCTTTTCTTTTTCTCTTCTCTTTCTTATGAGCAGGGACAGAGAAAAAGGCATTCTTGTTGAAGCTGATCCAGAACCTGAAAGGACTCTGAAGAGAAAATTAAGAGAAGCCAAATTACAACAATCCAGAGACAACTTGATTGAAAATTTCAAACAAGTAAAGGAGATGGCAGCCGAACCTAACAACAATGCAAGGAGAATACTTGGTGACTTTACTGCACCTAATTCCAATTTACATGGAAGAAGCATCTCCATTCCTGCCATTGGAGCAAACAACTTTGAGCTGAAACCTCAATTAGTTTCTCTGATGCAGCAGAACTGCAAGTTTCATGAACTTCCATCTGAAGATCCTTTTCAGTTCTTAACTGAATTCTTGCAGATATGTGATACTGTTAAGACTAATGGAGTAGATCCTGAAGTCTACAGGCTCATGCTTTTCCCTTTTGCTGTAAGAGACAGAGCTAGAATATGGTTGGACTCTCAACCTAAAGATAGCCTGAACTCTTGGGATAAGCTGGTCACGGCTTTCTTAGCCAAGTTCTTTCCTCCTCAAAAGCTGAGCAAGCTTAGAGTGGATGTTCAAACTTTCAAACAGAAAGAAGGTGAATCCCTCTATGAAGCTTGGGAAAGATACAAACAGTTGACCAAAAAGTGTCCTTCTGACATGCTTTCAGAATGGACCATCCTGGATATATTCTATGATAGTTTATCTGAACTATCAAAGATGTCACTGGACACTTCTGCAGGTGGATCCATTCACCTAAAGAAAACGCCTGCAGAAGCTCAAGAACTCATTGACATGGTTGCAAATAACCAGTTCATGTACACTTCTGAGAGGAATCCTGTGAATAATGGGACGCCTATGAAGAAGGGAGTTCTTGAAGTTGATACTCTGAATGCCATATTGGCTCAGAATAAAATATTGACTCAGCAAGTCAATATGATTTCTCAGAGTCTGAATGGAATGCAAGCTGCATCCAACAGTACTCAAGAGGCTTCTTATGAAGAAGAAGCTTATGATCCTGAGAACCCTGCAATAGCAGAGGTGAATTACTTAGGTGAACCTTATGGAAACACCTATAACTCATCATGGAGAAATCATCCAAATTTCTCATGGAAGGATCAAAAGCCTCAACAAGGCTTTAATAATGGTGGAAAAAACAGGTTTAACAATAATAAACCTTTTCCATCATCCACTCAGCAACAGACAGAAAACTCTGAGCAAAATACTTCTAATTTAACAAACTTAGTCTCTTATCTATCTAAGGCCACTGTAAGTTTCATGAATGAAACAAGATCTTCCATTAGAAATCTGGAAGCACAAGTGGGCCAGCTGAGTAAAAGGATCACTAAAATCCCTCCTAGTACTCTCCCAAGCAATACAGAAGAGAATCCAAAAGGAGAGTGCAAGGCCATTGACATAAGCACCATGGCCGAACCCAAAGAAGGAGAGGAGGACGTGAATCCCAAGGAGGAAGACCTCCTGGGACATCCAGTGATCAATAAGGAGCTTCTCTCTGAGGAACCAAAGGACTTTGAGGCTCATCTAGAGACCATAGAGATTCCATTAAACCTCCTTATGCCCTTCATGAGCTCTGATGAGTATTCCTCTTCTGAAGAGAATGAGGATGTTACTGAAGAGCAAACTGCCAAGTTTCTTGGTGCAATCATGAAGCTGAATGCCAAATTATTTGGCATTGATACTTGGGAAGTTGAACCTCCCTTGTTCACCAATGAACTAAATGATCTGGATCAACTGACATTACCTCAGAAGAGACAGGATCCTGGAAAGTTCATAATACACTGTACCATAGGCACCATGATCTTTAAGGCTCTGTGTGACCTTGGTTCAGGAATAAACCTCATGCCCCTCTCTATAATAGAGAAACTGGGAATCTATGGGGTGCAAGCTGCTAAAATCTCATTAGAGATGGCAGATAATTCAAGAAAACAAGCTTATGGACAAGTAGAGGACGTGCTAGTAAAGGTTGAAGGCCTTTACATCCCTGCTGATTTCATAGTCCTGGATACTGGAAAGGAAGAGGATGAATCCATCATCCTAGGAAGACCTTTCCTAGCCACAGCAAGAGCTGTGATTGATGTGGACAGAGGAGAATTAATCCTTCAATTGAATGAGGACAAACTTGTGTTTACAACTCAAGGATCTCTCTCTGCACCCATGGATAGGAAGCATAAAAAGCTTCTCTCAAAGCAGAGTCAAACAAAGCCCCCACAGTCAAACTCTAAGTTTGGTGTTGGGAGGCCACAACCAAACTCTAAGTTTGGTGTTGAACTCCCATATCCAAACTCTAAGTTTGGTGTTGGAGAGTCTCAACAAAGCTCTGCACATCTGTGAGGCTCCATGAGAGCCCACTGTCAAGCTATTGACATTAAAGAAGCGCTTGGTGGGAGGCAACCCAATCTTTATTTAACTATATTTTTCTAAGTTATATGTCTTTATAGGTTCATGATCATGTGGAGTCACAAAATAAATATAAAAATTGAAAACGGAATCAAAAACAGCAGAAGAAAAATCACACCCTGGAGGAGCATCTGCCTGGCATTCAACGCCAGAACAGAGCATGGTTCTGGCGCTGAACGCCCAAAATGGGCAGCATCCTGGCGCTGAACGCCCAGAACAAGCATGGTTCTGGCGTTCAATGCCAGAAATGGCAACAAATGGGCGTTGAACGCCCAAAATGGGCACCAACCTGGCGCTGAACGCCCAGAGTTGTGTGCAAGGGCATTTTACATGCCTAATTTGGTGCAAGGTTGTAAATCCTTGAACACCTCAGGATCTGTGGACCCCACAGGATCATCTCAGGATCTGTGGACCCCACAGGATCATCTCAGGATCTGTGGACCCCACAGGATCATCTCAAGATCTGTGGACCCCACAGGATCCCCACCTACCTCTACTCACTTCTTCTCACCCCTCTTTCACACAATCCCATAAACACTCTTCCCCAAAACCCTTCACCTATCACCTCCATCCCTCTTCCCTATTAAACATTCACCACTCACATCCAACCACTCTTCCCAATAAACCTACCTCATAAACTCCACCTACCTTCAAAATTCAAAACCAATTTCCCACCCAAACCCACCCATATGGCCGAACATTAACCCCCCTCTCTTCCCTATATAAAGCCCTCCATTCTTCTTCAAATTCACATAACACAACCCCTCTATACCCTTCTTAGCCGAACCACATCACCTTCTCCCTCTCCTTCATTTCTTCTTCTTCTTCAACTATTCTTTCTTCTCTTGCTCGAGGGCGAGCAAAATTCTAAGTTTGGTGTGGTAAAAGCATAAGCTTTTTGTTTTTCCATTACCATCGATGGCACCTAAGACCGGAGAATCCTCTAGAAAGGGGAAAGGGAAGATAAAAGCTTCCACATCCGAGTCATGGGAGATGGAAAGGTTCATCTCCAAAGCCCATCAAGACCACTTCTATGATGTTGTAGCCAAGAAGAAGGTGATCCCCGAGGTCCCTTTCAAACTCAAAAGAAATGAGTATCCGAAGATCCGACATGAAATTCAAAGAAGAGGTTGGGAAGTTCTAACAAATCCCATCTAACAAGTCGGCATCCTAATGATTCAAGAGTTCTATGCCAATGCATGGATCACCAAGAACCATGATCAAAGTAAGAACCCGGATCCAAAGAACTATGTTACAATGGTTCGGGGGAAATACTTAGATTTTAGTCCGGAGAATGTGAGGTTGGCGTTTAACTTGCCCATGATGCAAGGAGATGAACGCCCCTACACTAGAAGGGTCAACTTTAATCAAAGGTTGGACCAAGTCCTTATGGACATATGTGTAGAAGGAGCTCAATGGAAGATTGACTCCAAAGGCAAGCCGGTTCAACTAAGAAGATTGGACCTCAAGCCTGTAGCTAGAGGATGGTTGGAGTTCATTCAATGCTCAATCATTCCCACTAGCAACCGGTCTGAAGTTACTATAGACCGGGCCATCATGATTCATAGCATCATGATTGGAGAAGAGGTGGAAGTTCATGAGATTATACCTCAAAAACTCTACAAGGTGGCTGACAAGTCCTCCACTATGGCAAGGTTAGCCTTCCCTCACCTCATTTGCCATCTATGCAATTCGGCTGGGATTGACATAGAGGGAGATATCCTCATTAAAGAGGACAAGCCCATCACTAAGAAAAAGATGGAGCAAGCAAGAGAGCCCACTCATGGAGCTCAAGAGGCGTATGAGGCTCATCACCATGAGATCCCGGAGATGCCTCAAATGCACTTTCCTCCACAAAACTATTGGGAGCAAATCAACACCTCCCTAGGAAAATTTAGTTCCAATATGGGACAACTAAGGGTGGAACATCAAGAGCACTCCATCATGCTTCATGAAATAAGAGAAGATCGAAAAACAATGAGGGAGGAGCAACAAAGACAAGGAAGAGACATAGAAGAGCTCAAGGACATCATTGGTTCCTCAAGAAGGAAACGCCACCATCACTAAGGTGGATTCATTCCTTGCTCTTATTTCTTCTGTTTTTCATTTTCTATGATATGTGCTTATCTATGTTTGTGTCTTCATTACATGATCATTAGTAGTTAGTAACTATGTCTTAAAGTTATGAATGTCCTATGAATCCATCACCTCTCTTAAATAAAAATTGTTTTAATTCAAAAGAACAAGAAGTACATGAGTTTCGAATTTATCCTTGAACTTAGTTTAATTATATTGATGTGGTGACAATGCTTCTTGTTTTCTGAATGAATGCTTGAACAGTGCATATGTCTTTTGAAGTTGTTGTTTAAGAATGTTAAATATGTTGGCTCTTGAAAGAATGATGACTAGGAGACATGTTATTTGATAATCTGAAAAATCATAAAAATGATTCTTGAAGCAAGAAAAAGCAGCAAAGAACAAAGCTTGCAGAAAAAAAATAGGCGAAAAAAAATATAGAAAGAAAAAGAAAAAGCAAGCAGAAAAAGCCAAAAGCTCTTAAAACCAAAAGGCAAGGGCAAATAAAAAGGATCCCAAGGCTTTGAGCATCAGTGGATAGGAAAGCCTAAAGGAATAAAATCCTGGCCTAAGCGGCTAAACCAAGCTGTCCCTAACCATGTGCTTGTGGCGTGAAGGTGTCAAGTGAAAACTTGAGACTGAGCGATTAAAGTCAAGGTCCAAAGCAAAAAAAAAAAAGAGAGTGTGCTTAAGAACCTTGGACACCTCTAATTGGGAACTTTAGCAAAGCTGAGTCACAATCTGAAAAGGTTCACCCAATTATGTGTCTGTGGCATTTATGTATCCGGTGGTAATACTGGAAAACAAAGTGCTTAAGGCCACGGCCAAGACTCATAAAGAAGCTGTGTTCAAGAATAATCATACTGAACTAGGAGAATCAATAACACTATCTGAACTCTGAGTTCCTATAGATGCCAATCATTCTGAACCTCAATGGATAAACTGAGATGCCAAAACTATTCAAGAGGCAAAAAGCTATAAGTCTCGCTCATTTGATTGGAGCTATGTTTCATTGATAGTTTGGAATTTATAGTATATTCTCTTCTTTTTATCCTATTTGATTTTCAGTTGCTTGGGGACAAGCAACAATTTAAGTTTGGTGTTGTGATGAGCGGATAATTTATACGCTTTTTGGCATTGTTTTTAGTATGTTTTTAGTAGGATCTAGTTACTTTTAGGGATGTTCTCATTAGTTTTTATGTTAAATTCATATTTCTGGACTTTACTATGAGTTTTTGTGTTTTTTTGTGATTTCAGGTATTTTCTGGCTGAAATTGAGGGACTTGAGCAAAAATCAGATTCAGAGGTTGAAGAAGGACTGCTGATGCTGTTGGATTCTGACCTCCCTGCACTCAAAGTGGATTTTCTGGAGCTACAGAACTCGAAATGGCGCGCTTCTAATTGCGTTGGAAAGTAGACATCCAGGGATTTCCAGCAATATATAATAGTCCATACTTTGGTCAAGAATAGACGATGTAAATTGGCGTTCAACGGCAGCTTTCTACCCAAATCTGGTGTCCAGCGCCAGAAAAGGAGCCAAAACCAGAGTTGAACGCCCAAACTGGCACAAAAGCTGGCGTTCAACTCCAAAAAGGACCTCTACACGTGCAACACTCAAGCTCAGCCCAAGCACACACCAAGCGGGCCCCGGAAGTGGATTTATGCATCAATTACTTACTTCTGTAAACCCTAGTAGCTAGTTTATTATAAATAGGACCTTTTACTATTGTATTAGGCATCTTTGATCAGTTGTATGCTATCTTAGATCACGTTTGAGAGCTGGCCTCTCGGCCATGCCTGGACTATCACTTATGTATTTTCAATGGTAGAGTTCCTACACTCCATGGATTAAGGTGTGGAGCTCTGCTGTTCCTCAAAGATTAATGCAAAGTACTACTGTTTTCGATTCAATTCATCTTGTTTCGCTTCTAAGATATTCATTGTACTTCAATCTGAATGTGATGAACGTGACAATCATCATCATTCCCTATGAACGCGTGCCTGACAACCACTTCCCTTCTACTTTAGACTGAATGAGTATCTCTTAGATCTCTTAACCAGAATCTTCGTGGTGTAAGCTAGAATGATGGCGGTATTCAAGAGAATCCGGAAAGTCTAAACCTTGTCTGTGGTATTCCAAGTAGGATTCAATAAATGAATGACTGTGACGAGCTCCAAACTCGCTATTGCAGGGCGTTAGTGACAGACGCAAAAGGATAGTAAAAATCCTATTCCAGCATGATCGAGAACCGACAGATGAATAGCCGTGCCGTGACAGGGTGCGTTGACCATTTTCACTGAGAGGATAAGATGAAGCCATTGACAAGGGTGATGCCTCCACACGATTAGCGGTGCCGTGACAGGGCATTGGATCATTTTCCCGAGAGATAACCGAAAGTAGCCATTGACAGTGGTGATGTATCACATAAAGCCAGCCATGGAAAGGAGTAAGACTGACTGGATGAAGATAGCAGGAAAGCAGAGGTTCAGAGGAACGAAAGCATCTCCATTCGCTTATCTGAAATTCTCACCAATGAATTATATAAGTATTTCTATCCCTATTTTATTATATTAAATTCGAAAACTCCATAACCATTTGATATCCGCCTGACTGAGATTTACAAGGTGACCATAGCTTGCTTCATACCGACAATCTCCGTGGGATTCGACCCTTACTCACGTAAGGTATTACTTGGACGACCCAGTGCACTTGCTGGTTAGTTATGCAAAGTTGTGAAGATATGTTTAGACCATGGTTCTGTGCATCCGTTTTTGGTGTCATTGCCAGGGAATCAATTTCGAACAACAATTCACAACCTGAGTAGCAATTTCGCATACCAGAAAGTAAATTGGAAAAACTCACATATCAAGAGGTTGAGACTGACTTTCTTATCGAACTACAAGGATTTGTTCTTCACGATCAGCTGTTGGGCTACTAATAGTAAATAAAATTTTGTGTCAATAATTAAAAAAAACTTATTATTACTAAATTTAACAGAGTAATGTAAGTATTTCAACTTACATTGTTGCAAATTGTAAACTCTATCTTTTCTTTTTTTCATGTCATTTTGTTTCTTGTAAAAAATCTAACTGGAGATTCAGGGATATTTTTCCTAATAAAAGGACATGAAATTAAAATTATCAACCAAGATATTCTAATTAAAAGCAGAAGAAGTAAATAAATGTTAAGAGAAATTACATGGTATTGCTTGATGCATTTACAGACCACTCCAAGCTTGTCTGTGTTTAGATCACAAGTTCATTTTCACTACCCAAATTTACAGTCGGCAATCTAAGCAAAAAAATATTATTCACTAAAACCAAAGAAATTACATCAAGTTTTAGAAAATCTTAGCAGAGAAAGAAAAAGAACTTTATATAAGAATCTGAATCTTACGTCTGTGATGAATCATATCGCTTGTCCGTTGAGTCGCAGTCATTTCTCTATGTTTCAGCCCGAGCAACTTTTGTTTTTGCAGGATTGTCATTTTTTCTTCATTCTTTTTTTTGTTTTTTTTTTTTTTACTTATCTCCTCTATTTCTTCGCTTCTGAAAATTCATAGAAAAAGTTTTGATTTAAAATCAAGATGAACCTTATTTCAAAATAAAATGAACCAAAATTTTTAAATGATTGCAACATACAATCCATGTTAAAAAACAGGTAGAGAAACAAGCAGTCAAGTGAATCTCAGTTAATTCACAAATGAACCAAAATTATTTCAGATTTGAACAAGCAGTCAAAAAGACTCAATTATCACTAAAAACACATTGAATGTATACAACTGAGAAATATCAAAGCTATAACTAACTAAACAAGTACACATGAATAATTTTAGCAAATTCAAGCAAAACTAAACTAAATGAACCTCAATTACACTAATAAATAAACTTAAATTACTTAAGGAATAAAAGATTTAGTTAATACTTATGAGCATCATTAAGCGAACCTCAATTAATTTACAAATGAACCAAAATTAATTCAGATTTGAACAAGCAATCAAAAAGACTTAATCATCAACAAAAACACATCGAATATGTACAGCTGACAAATATCAGAGCTATAACCAACTAAACAAGCACATATGAATAAGTTTAGCAAATTAAAGAGAAACTAAACCAAATGAACCTCAATTAAACTAAGAAATGAACTTAAATTATTTAAAGAATAAAAAATTTGGTCAATACTTATCAGCATCATCAAGTAAACCTCAATTAATTCTCAAATGAACCGAAATTAGTTCAATTTGAACAAGCAGTCAAAAAGACTCAATCAATAACAACAGAGTATATATATTTATAACAATAAAATAATCATTTCTGAATCTTACTTATCTTTGGATCCAGTTTCGATTTCTAAAGATGAATCTAGTTGAACAAACTTCTTTTTTTGCTTTGTTTCTTCGCCACTCTTTGTGGTTGTTTTCATTTTTTTGGTAGTGTTTTCTGCATTTCTTCTTCTTCTCTGTAATACATACAAAATTTTTTGTTAAAATAACAATATATAACTTTAAATAAATAGATAGTCTCTGATAAATCATGGTGAGAAGTATACTCATATTCAGAATCAACTTCTTCTTCTGAAGACGAATGAAGGATGACAGGTTTCTTTTTTTCTTTCTTCCTTTTTTTCCTTCATTTTTTCCTTGTTTTCTTCTTTCTCTTCCCCCCTCAGATTTGCTCTTTTTACAAGGCCCTAAAACAGAAACTTATTTAGTTAGCACAATAATTGAGAAGCAACTAAACCAAAATTTCAAGGGAAATAAATTTTTTTTTAGTTACGATTTCATTCTTTGCCTCAAAGGCAATCTTGTCGACCAGCCTCCTGCATGTCTAGTACACTACCCACGGTGGCCCAGGAATATCATCTGCTACTGCGTCAAAGAACATCGATTCATGAAAATAGATTATTATTAATACAAAGACGCAACCATCAACTGAAAGTTTCTCTGCTATTTTCAGGGCTTTGATCCCTTTGAGCAGGAAGCTGAGCACATAAGATTCCCAATTCCATTCTCGGACTGTCTCCACATGAAGGACAGGTGACTTATGGACTAGGGATAATGTGCTTATTGTTTCGGGCTTTTGGCAACAAAAAGCATTTTTGGATGAAGAGGATGAACGTCGTCTTGAATTTCAGCAAGTTTTCCTCTCCTTCAGCACTCATCTGCATCACAAATTTTGACAATGACGCCAAAGTAGCACCTTTGAAACTGTCAATAATTTTTTTTCTGCTGCTTATTCAATTTGTTGTACACACTTTTTTCGAGAAAATTAGCCCCTATAATAGCACCAGCACCGAAATAGTTTAATATAAACAATTTAATATAAAAATAACAAAAAGTTCAAAAAGAAAAAATACAAATGTAAAAAACTGAAAAGTATAATGCCGCTTGAATTTAGGCCCAATGCATCTCTTATCTTGGTAGGGGTTATGTAGATTTTTCCATAGCGCGTCTCCAAGAATCCTTTATAGAGATCAAAGAAAAGTATCAATTCCCTTAAGAGCTTGTGTGAGACATTCAATGATGGGATATGTCTCAGTGCACCAAATCCTATTTCCTCGACAATAGCTTTCTTTTGATCACTCATGACGGCGAATACTTTAGCTATCGTTCTCGTTGAGCATCTCAAATAATGAGTTTTCTGCAAGTATTTGAAACATTATGTTATCTTATATTTTTATAATACAAAAATAGAGTTAATTTAATGTGGATATGCTTATATCGTAAAGTGACTTCTCCTCTTTTGAGAGGGTCTTCTTTGTCATTTTGGCTGTAAGGAATAAAAAATTTGGTCAATACTTATCAGCAGCATCAAGTGAACCTCAATTAACACAAAAATGAACCAAAATTAGTTCAGATTTGAACAAGTAGTCAAAAAGACTCAATCATCAACAAAAACACATTGAATTTATTTCAGGATCCAAATGAACCTCAATTAAACTAAGAAATAAATCGAAATTACTTAAGGAATAAAAAATTTGGTCAATACTTATCAGTAGCATCAAGTGAACCTCAATTAACACACAAATGAACCGAAATTAGTTTAGATTTGAACAAGTAGTCAAAAAGACTCAATCATCAACAAAAATACATTGAATTTATTTCTGGATCCAAATGAACCTCAATTAAACTAAGAATTGTATCGAAATTACTTAAGGAATAAAAAATTTGGTCAATACTTATCAATAGCATCAAGTGAACTTCAATTAACACACAAATGAATTGAAATTAGTTCAGATTTGAACAAGCAGTCAAAAAGACTCAATCATCAACAACAATACATCGAATTCATTTCTAGATCTAAATGAACCTCAATTAAATTAAGAAACGAACCAAAATTACTTAAGAAATAAAAACTTGGTCAATACTTATTGACAACATCAAGTGAACCTCAATTAACACACAAATGAACCGAAATTAGTTCAGATTTGAACAAGCAGTCAAAAAGACTCCATCATTAACAAAACACATCCAATTCATTTTTAAATCCAAATGAACTTCAATTAAACTAAGAAATGAACCGAAATTACTTAAGGAATAAAAAATTTGGTCAATACTTATCAGTAACAACAAGTGAACTTCAATTAAGACACAAATGAAGCAAAATTTGTTCAGATTTGAACAAGCAGTCAAAAGACTCAATCATTAACAAAAACACATCCAATTCATTTCTGGATCCAAATGAACCTCAATTAAACTAAGAAATGAATCGAAATTACTTAAGGAATAAAAAATTTGGTCAATACTTATCTGCAGCATCAAATAAACTTCAATTAACACCCAAATGAACCAAAATTAGTTCAGATTTGAACAAGCAGTAAAAAAGCAAGACTCAATCATCAACAAAAATACATCAAATTTATTTCTAGATCCAAATGAATCTCAATTAAACTAAGAAATGAACCAAAATAATTTATCAAAACCGATAAACTAACAACATTGCTTCATTAGATTCCCTAGTTACAGAAAAAAAATAAGAAAAAATTGAATCAGAGAAAGTCGATCCACTAAACCCTAACCCGAACTAGTAGAAATGTGAGAAATGCGAAGGAGAAAACTAAACATAATGAACAAGTAGTTTTGTCAGTACCTTGAGGAATCTTTGTTTTTCTTTTTCTGTGTTTTTTGTTGATGATCTCAAACGCACCACCGAATTTTGCAGCAGTTTCCACAGAGAATTTGAAAAATTTTTGAGAAAGATTTCAAATTCTTTTGTTGCAATTTTGAATACGAGATATGAACAATTTTTCATATTAGAGCGCGAAAACACAGGTAACGTTTATTGGGATTTTGGGCAGGTGTACACACTCTTTTAATGAGTGTGATTTTTGTTGGTGTTGGGCCTGCTTAACTGAACTTGGATGACAATAAAATTTAAATGTGTAGCAGATTTCTAACCAAATATATGCAATAATAACATGTATTTATTTCTTGAGTAGCATTGTCGAGTTCATGCAAATGGATTAATCTTATAAGAGTAATGCTAGGAAGATAATAATTTAAAATTATTTAATTTAATTTAATATTTATAGATTTATGTATAAGATATTTAAAATTATATATTTATCATATATAATATTATGTATTTATTTTAAAAATAATTAATAAATATAAAATAAAAACACTTTAAATTCAACCAGCAATTATTCTGCATATCTTTTAGACAAAGATTATTGTACAACTAGAGGTTTTTAACAAAAAAATAATGTTATATATTTAATTTTTTTGTTAATTAAATTTAGTCAAATTGGTCTAACATAACAAAAATTAATTATAACTAATATTATTTTAAGATTTATTGTTTAACTTAATTGAATTTGATTTATCAAAAAATTTAGATGTGTAATATTACTCTTAATAAAAATCCCATTTCTCAAACACGTTGAGCACAATCGGTTTTTTTTATTCACTGAGATTGATTGCATGTGTTTATGACAAAACATTAATTTATGGTAAAATAATGGTAGGGTTGTTCCAAGGTTTTAGATCTTTTTGCTGTTATACAAGTTTTGCTCCGTCATTATTATTGTTCTAAACAAGTTGGTTGTTTTTTTTCTTCCTAAACAGTTATTATACCAAAATTGGACGCGCATCCTTTTGGTTTAAATTAGGGTGCGTTTCAGATTTTAGTTATTATCTTAGTCTTTGCTATGTTGAATTGGGAGATACAGTAAAAAAATAAAAAACAAAATTATTTAGCAAATTTTTTTATTTATAACACCTGTTTTTAGGTCTGCTCATTTGGAGTTATGAATTTTTCTCATACTTAAAAAAAAAAATCCATGATGATCCATTTTGACTTAAACATATATTGTTTAGGGTATTGCTACATGACCATTTAAAGTTGAATACTAAAACAAATAACTTTTATTGGTGGAAAAAATATATATATTTGACAACAAACAAGAAGGTTCAACTTCCTTATTTTAATTTTCATTGAAGTTCTGTGGCTATTTTGTATTTTGAAGATATATTTTAATAGTATAATAATAATTTTTTTAAGCTTTTAATATTTTCAATAACTTTATGTAAAATGTTTTTTTTATGTTGCTCTTAAAATGTATTTTTGGAATATATATTAACAAGATTCAAAAACATAATTGAGATATTTGTCTTATTTTTTGCTTTTTGTTCTCCCATCACCTTTTTTAGCCAAATGTTTTACCCACATATCTTATGTTAATAAAAAAAATATTAGTTCTTCAATTAAGGTTTACTTTCTCCATATTAGCATTCCCCGAATACTGATTTGGTCCATAAAAAGTAAATAGTATAATATTTTTGAATAATAATTAAAAAATAATTATTTTAAATCATAAATTATTACTATTTTGTAAAATTTAAAAAGAATTCTAAAATTAATGTTCGAGTTTAAATTATGTTATATCACGATAAATTGGGCAATTAAAAAAAATAAAGAATTCATATAAATCTAAACCGTTTATACGAATGTAAAAAAATATATGATCAAAATTTATTCATATAACAAGGAATGAAAGACTCGGTGTTCCTTGAAAAAGATATGGTCAAAATGACATGCTATTATTAGAGGTAATAAATAATAAATAAAGTAACATTCATTAAAATATGTACAGTCTATTTAAAAATTAAAAAAAAAATTAACCTGATCATTAAACATAATAAAGTAAACAGTTAACAATAAGTGTTGAGTAGGATGATGGGTGAATTCACCATTTGATAATAAGAAAAATACAATAAACGCATTAAATTTGTTCCGTTCATATAAAATGAAATCTAAGGCTCTCGAGAAAAGAGCAAACATATCTACTGAAGCAACAGACGAAAAAAAGAAAAGTTTGTATGCTGAAACAACTCGTGCTAGCATCTAATAATAAATAATAAATAAGAAAAGAATGAATGTTGCTATGCTTTCTTCTGCAAATTGTTTGTTTCAATCAACTCTTTAAGATCCTTAAGGATGGTAGGCTTTGATCGAACATCATGCTGATTTGTCAAAGTTGTAACAAAGTCTTTAGGGACAAAGCACAGTTCCTCAGAATAAAGCTTCTCTTGAACAAAGGGAGAAGTAACAAGAGCACATAGATCTTCACTTGGAGGAGCAACCTCATTTTCTTTCTGCAACCATTATTATTATAGCAAAATATGATAAGCAGAAATGTTTGAACAAACGCAATTAAAACTTATAAAAAAAGGAAGAGTGTTGGATACACACAAGCGCTCAGTCCATTATTTCTAATTGCACTTCTCATTAATTAAATTGCTAAAATTATTGTTTTTAATTGGTGGACCACTTCTCTAATATATAGTTCAGAAAAAAATATTAAAAAACCTCTTGCAATTACCCAAAATAAATAATAGAAAAGAGGCAGTTACATGTTAAACAGATAGATAAGTAGCTCATTTTTTTAATCTCTCAATTTATAATTCTTGTTCCTAAAGTTTCTCTTGTTGTGTTGACCAAATCCTCCCATTCAAATAACTGTTTCCTTAAAATTCTATTTCACTTTCTCTCTCTTTGTATCTCTATCTCATATAACTAATCATATGTATGCAATAATAACATGTATTTATTCTTGAGGAGCAATGTCGAGTTCATGTAGAATTAATCTTCGGTTATTCTACTTTGTTTAAAAAATAAAACATTTTAAATTCAAACAGAAATTATATGGACAAGTGAGGGACAAGCAAAAGATTCTAAACCATTAATATCTAATATAGTCACCCAAAAAAACCATTAATATCTAATATGTAATTAATCATTGATTTCAAATAACTTTAAACATTAGAGGTGATAAAAGAAATTCATGAGTAAATAACATACAAATAATTTCTCCAAAAATAATATTTGGATACTCACAATTAATCCAACCTTAAACAATGAAGAAAAGGAACGAACAAAAATTAAAGCAGCACTGTAGAAGAGTACATGAAGTTGCAACATTAAATATAAAAGAGAAAAACCCAAATCAGTCCCTGACAATTACCTCGAAAGACAACGAGGCCCTGACAAAAAAAACCCCAATCCGGCCCCTAACAAAAAAAATAAACCCAACCCGGCCCCTGACAATTACTTCGAAAGGACAACGAGGTCCTTGTGCCAAAAAAAAAAATAACATTTATTTTTTTTGGCACAGGGGCTAATCTGTCCCAAAAAAAATTTATCAGGGGCCGGATTGGGTGTTTTTTTTCTTGGGAGCCTCGTTGTCCTTTCGAGATAATTGTCAGGGGCCGGATGGGGTATTCGATCAATATAAAACTTAATTCTAAACAAAAAATTTCTTCGGCCTAATTCTTAATTATAAAAATTATCTAAACAAAAAATTTTAAAGAAAATATATTAAAAAAGATATAAACATCAGACTACGGTAATATTACAGTCATCCAAAAAACACTATTATGGATGCATGTAACAAATAATAATAATAATAATAATAATAATAATAATAATAATAATAATATAATAATAATAATAAAAGAAGCAGTTACCTGGAGTGTGTTCATTAGTTGAAGCATACCAACTTGAGTTTGAAGGTACTTCACATATCTAGAAGCTGCATGGAGCATCTCAGCTGTGTTCATCTTTGGTCCACCTGGAACCAACTTTCCAAGTTCTTGTGTCTTCTCTGTGATTCTCCTTCTTCTCTCTCTTGCCGCTATGCTCTGTGCAGAAATAGTTCTCTCATTATCTTTTTTCTCGCTCTCATTATTAATTCCCACACAAAAACCATTGCGTACAACTTCAGGAACCATGAAGTCTGATGACGGTGCTGCTACTGCTGCAGGTAATAGTAATTCTTCTGCTAATGCTGCTTCTTCTGATGGTAATAAGGAAGATGAATTCAGTATAAACCCATCAAATAAACTGGGCGATGCATACTCCTTGAGTGGAGGAGAGAGTTGGAGTTCCTCATCCTCATGAAAATACTTTTGGCGTTTGGGACATGAAAGAAGGGTGTTAACATTAGAATATTCAGTCTGAAAGAGATCATTGGGTGAGATAAAGGAGTTATGAGAAGAAGTGCAATCAGGACCAAGTAGTTGATGAGAAGACAAAATTTCAGTATGGAAAAATTCATTATTAAGGTCAAAATAAGGGTCAAAGAAAAAGTTGTTAGGAAACGAGCCTTCTTGGTTGTGTTGGTGGTAATAATGGTCAAGTGTAAGTTCTTCTGGTGCAGTTAGTTCATGAAAATTGGTGGTAAAATTATCTGACATTAATGAATTTTGAAGTGCATCTCCATTCAAGTACGTACTCAGTGCCATTGAAAATAGTAATAGAAAAACAAAAGGTAAAACCTGAAATGATAGTAAAGTTGAATTAGTGTAATGGAATAGTAAAATAGAAAATCAGTGTAGCATTTAATTAACTACTCTCCTCTACTGTGTACATGAGAATGTCCAAGTTAATGGTTAAGCTAAAGCTCAAATAAATACATGCTACTAAGTGAAAATAAAAATCTTTCTATATAATGACAGAAAAATGACAAAAGAATCTTAGTTTGAAAGCTACAAAATCTTTTAAGGTACCTTTTCTCCACTTGGAAAGCTACAGAATCTTTGGAGAGAAAGAGAGAGAAAAGAGAGTAATAAGACTATGGAAGACTTATACAAGAAGTACAGTAGAGCTGTATGTAAAAATGATAGTTACATGTGAATACATAAACTGACTCTTATGCTCCTTCCTAGTGTGCTACTTTGTGGGTTCAGATTTTCTAGGAGAAGTTACAAAGGCAGTTACATTTCTATTTTTTTTTATTTTATGATTTTTTTCCATCACTTACTATGCTATTAATCATATAGATGATTATAACATATATTATTTATGTATGTTATCTATTAATTTCTTTTGCCATCAAGATATTAAGTTTGATATCAAAATTATTTGTTAAAAATTGAAAAAATGTCATATTAATAAATTTTATATGGATTATTTTCATAAATTATTATATACCATCAATTAAATGAAAGAATAAATTAACAAACATTATTAATGTATCACTAAATTATATTAAAGACAACGATAATAAGAAATACTAATTAAAGTTTTAATATTTAAAATATATCTTTTATTATGTATATCTATATAAAAATATTTGTTAAAAAACATTGGTTAACTATCTTCACTAAACTAATTAATTACATGTTTATTATAATTATACTTATTTAACAAATAAATATAAAGGTAGACTAATAGGCACCATAAGTGCATGATAATACAATAATATTTTATTAATTTTTTTTTTAAATTCTGTTTCACTTAATTTTTTTCTAATAGTTAGGTGCCAAATATGTAATTTATAGATGTTTCATAATTAATTTTTTTTTTTACCAAAAGATAGGAGACTCGAACCCGCAACCTCTTAATTGAGTATGGAGAGACTATGCGCGACCTCTTAATTGAATATAGGGAGTCTATGCCATTTGAGATATAACTCCTTGGCAGTTTCTTTTGCTTGTTAATGTTGAGTTTAAACAATATATAATTATCGAAAAAAGTATTCGTATGAATTATTGTTCATAATTAATTTATCGTATATGCGCGACCTCTTAATTGAATATAGGGAGTCTATGCCATTTGAGCTATAACTCCTTGGCAGTTTCTTTTGCTTGTTAATGTTGAGTTTAAACAATATATAATTATCGGAAAAAGTATTCATATGACTTATTGTTCATAATTAATTTATCGTATATTTTGAAAATACATTTAATTCTTATTTCAAAAATAATTATAATAATTTTTTTCTAAGTATATAATATAAAATATTTACTTCAAAAAATAGGTACTAATGTTTCATAATTATTATTATTTTAGACGAACTTAAATGTACTACAAGAGTAATGGTAAAATTTGAAGACAAATTTTATTTAAGAAAAAGGTATTGCAATATTGCCGTGATGGGATAAAATGAGTCAAAGATGTGTACAAAAGATAGAGTACAGTGAGTATTTTATTATACATGATTGGATACGTTTAACTTATTTTATGATGAATGTATAATATAATATTTATATTAAATTGTAAGTAATATACAACAAGATTTTCATATAAGGATTAAAAAACAAATTTTGTTCCGTCATTCATATTAAAAACTTCACCCCATCCATAACAATAAGATAATGATGTATAAATAATTTTTTTAAAATAAACATTGACACATGATTCTAATCACTAAACAATGAGCAAAGAACAAAAATTCAACCACCACCACATTAAAATAAAATTTTTTAACCTAAACAAAATCATATATCAAGTTATACACCTGCTAAAATATAAGAGTATACAGTTAAACTGAAAAAAAAATTCAATTTGTATATATGTAACAAAAATTGATCAACTCACTTAATTTTACTTTTATGCATAAACATCACATTTCAATATATAAATGTTTATAGTTCACAATTCTTTTTTTATTTATATAGAACTATGTTTAAAATAAAAACAAAAACATAAATACAATAATTCTCCGAATCATTCAAATTTAAAGAAACTTAAAGAAAACTAAAATAAAAAGTTGAGAATTGTTTTCATTATAGTAAAGTATTCAAAAGATTTCAATGATGTTAAGTTCAAATATGTTAAAATACACTCTTTAAATCTTTGTAGTATATACACTTTAATAACCATACACCCAGATAACACAACAATTTTAGAATTAATATCCAAATTCACAAGAGACACCAACCATTCTACATTTTGGGATTAGGGGATTTAATAAAGCATAATTTTTTTTGTACTATCATCCACTTTAAGGAATAATATCTTTGTGTTTATCTTTAGTCTACCATGAACTAACTTTTTAACCTCTTACAAAAAATATATTTTGATAGGTAATAATTATGATAATTTTTAAGTAATTTTTTATTGAAACCTTTTAAAGTTTTATTGACCATAAAGTTTTTTATATTGTTAATATATATATATATATATATATATATATATATATAATTAAATACAAAAAAAATTGAGAATGATATAAAATTTGTATGAAATATTTAGTTATACCCTAATAGCTAATAATTAAATCAGAGTGATGATTATGCAATTATATATATAGAGTGAATGCTACCCAACCCCTCTAAAATAACATTTAAGTTACCCTTCATTATATGTCACATTGTAATTGGTCTTTATCTTAACCATAGTTGGATTATTTTATAATTTATTATTCTTAAAATATCAAAGCTCCACTCCCATTAATTGAAGTACATTCCACTCCTCCATTCTTTGTTTATCACTTCATCACCTAGATTTGGTCCTTTCAAGCACCGTCGCGTTCGTGACAAGAAGTGCCAACCTCATCGCCATGCCCTCCCACACAACTTCTTTTCCCAGTATAGCGAGTGCCCTCTTTTTGTCGTGGATCACTGCTTACCCACATAATTAATGGTTAATTTGGTTATTAAATTTTTTTATTAAAAAAACATATCTTTATTTAATTACGTGATGGAATATATATTTATATATAAAATATAATATAATAAAATAAATCTATTCAAAGTATTTAAAAGTATAATTAAAATCATGAACATACAAATATAATAATAAAATTTGTACTCCAAACAAATAAACATTTTTTTATCATACATATATTATTTAAAAATAAATATATTATTAAAATTAATAACAGAAATTTAAAATGATAAAATTCAACTTTTTTATCGTATTTTTTATAATATTTTTATTTTTTAATTTTTAATTTATTAGTACTTTATTATTTAATTAATAATTAAATAAATTATTTTTATGAAAAATTATTTTTTATATTATATTAGAGAAGAGACCAATATAACAGTTTAAAAAATAAATTGTATAAATATTTAAGAGATAAATATGAAATACATACCTAAGTAATGTTTAGTTTGGTTATTAAATTTTTTTATTAAAACAAATCTTTATTTAATTACACGATAGAACATATATTCATATGTAAAATATAATATAATAACTCTATTTAGAGTACTTAAAAGTATAATTAAAATCATAAAAAATATATTTTTTATCGTACATAAATTAATTTAAAAAATAATAAATTGTTAAAATTAATAACACTAGTTTAAAATGATAAAATCTAACTTTCTTACAAGTATTTTTTATAGTATTTTTATTTTTTTAATTTTTAATTTATTCATGCTTTATTATTTAATTAATAATTAAATAAATTATCTTCATGATAAATTATTTTTTGTATTATCTTAAAGAAGAGACTAATATAACAGTTTAAAAAATAATGTAAAAATAATTTTTAAATAAAAATAGATAATATTAAAATTTTTAAATACAAAAGTAAATTATATAAATAGATATTTAAGAGATAAATATAAAATATATGCCTACTGTTTTATTTATTTTAGGTATGTATTTCATAATTATCTCTTAAATATTTATACAATTTATTTTTTAAACTGCTATATTGGTCTCTTCTCTAATATAATACAAAAAATAATTTTTCATAAAAATAATTTGTTTAATTATTAATTAAATAATAAATTACTAATAAATTAAAAATTAAAAAAATAAAAATACTATAAAAAATACGGTAAGAAAGTTAAATTTTATCATTTTAAATTTCTGTTATTAATTTTAATAATATATTTATTTTTTTAAATAATATATATATGATAAAAAAAATATGTTTATTTGTTTGGAGTACAAATTTTATTATTATATTTATATGTTCATAATTTTAATTATACTTTTAAATACTTTGAATAGATTTATTTTATTATATTATATTTTACATATAAATATATGTTCCATCACGTAATTAAATAAAGATATTTTTTTAATAAAAGAATTTAATAACAAAAATTAACCATTAATTTTGTGGATAAGCAGTGATCCATGGCAAAAAGAGACGCTGGCTATACTGGGAAGTTCAAGTTATGGCGAAATTCAACGACGTGACTAAGGGATGATGCACTAAAGAAATAGAGGTTATGTGGGAGGGCAGAAGATGGTGATGACGATGACGATGGTGCTTCTTATTACGAACGCGACGATGCTTGGAAGGACGGAATCTATGTGATGAAGTGATGAACAAAAAATGGAGAAGTGGAATGTGCTTCAATTAACGGGAGTGGAGCTTTAATATTTTAAGAATAATAAATTATAAAATAATCCAACTATGGTTAAGATAAGGACCAATTACAATGTGACACATAATGAAGGGTAACTTACGTGTTATTTTAGAGGGGGTTGGATAGCATTCACCTATATATATATATGTTTTTGTCAATGAATTGTATCTTAAATAGTATAGTCTCTTTATATTCAACTAAGAAATCGCAAATTCGAGTCTCCTTATCACATACATAACATTTGTTTTGGTGAAAAAAAAAAAAAAGACCACGTTCGACTTTTACTTTGACATTTGCGTTTATTTAGGTTTTTTTTATCTGATTTTATTACTGTTGATTAGCTTTTTTTTTGTTTGAAAAAAAAATTATAAGTACACATGCTCCAAAAAAATTATTGTATCGCATGATATAAACCGTAGACCATGCACCAACCATTGTGACACCATTATATGTTCACAAACAGCAAAAACTATGAAATAAACTTAGTTTCAAAAGATTTAATTTTTTTTATAAAATCTCTTGAGAAGAAAAAAAATGATATGTTAATTCTCTAAATATAAATTCTGCTAAGTTCTTTTTCTTAATCAGTTTTTTTTATGTAACTTCTAAATAATTTTAAAATATTCCAACAAAAAATTATATCAAATATAAAAGTCATATGTAACTTATAAAAAATAGATATATTTTGTCAAATTTAGGTTATTTTTTGGAGTTAAACCTCAAAGGAGTACTTGAGATTCACCGAATACACTAATTTAGTCCTTGACTTACCAATTGCACTGTTTATATCCCCGACTTTGTTAAAATTGCACCACGGTCGTCCCTCTCTACATCTTCGGCCAGATTAACTGTTGCTGGCAGTGACATGGCGCTAAGATGCCATGCTGGGTTCCACGCTGGAGTGTCAATTTTGGCGGTAAAAAGAAAGGTGGATGGAACGGCGTCGTTTGAGACTTGTTGAGAGTCGAAATCCAAATAACCCAATGTCTGTGATCACTTTCTCTTCCTCTTCTTCTTCTGAACACCAACACTACGCACCATAAAATCCTGAGTCCTAGCGACTGTCTAGGGTTTGAAGGTGGAAAATGTTTGGCTTCGTGGAGTTCGCTGCCACTGTGATAGTTGTGTTCAATCATTGTGGGAGAAATTTGTGTACAGTCAGTCACAAGCCCCTAACATTAGGAGGAGGCCAGGAGCTCTAACAAAGAAAAGAAGAAAAGATGCTGATGAAGGTAATAGTGGTAACAAGAAAACCAAACTAAGTGGACGTTTGAAAAGGCATCTGAAGACATTCACATGTAGGTATTGTGGAGTAAAAGCGCATACTAAGAGAGGGTGCTTAAAGAAAAAACTAGATGAAGTAGCTGCTGCTGTTGTAACTGCAAAGGCTGCTGCAGATAAAGCCAAATCTAATGCCACTGCTTCTGCTTTCTGCTTCTGGGGCTGACCCTCAGCCTACTACCGCTGCTGCACCTGTTGATAATCCTCCTGCTGCTTCACCTGTTGATAATCCTCCTACTGTGGAGATTGAGCTATCACAACCAAACTATGAAGGATCACAAGTAATACACTTCTTTTTGTCACTACATAACTTCATCCAAAATTTGTGTGCACTGGACTCATTCAGGATCGAAATGTTTTTCTGTTTTAGGACATAGTAGGAGCTGCTGCACTAGTATCATCAAGAACAGAGAAGTTACCCACCAAAAAGAGGATCTCACCACCACATTAATCGATTGGTGTGGATCCAATGCAAGGAGCCAGTGTAGCAACATCTTTAAGATTGGCCATTTTTTGAAGTTTGTTCCAACTCCCGGTTTCAAAGCACCAAGGAAAAAGAGCAATTGATGTTTGATGCCATGCTACTTACCCCCCTCAGGGTGTTTAAGACAATATTTCTTTGTTTTGTTGATGACAGTTACTAGAGAGTTGCTTTGTTTAGAACAATAGGCCAAACTTTTATATTGCCAGACTTGATTTCTTTTGTGTTGCACTTGTTTTGTTCCTTTAATGTTTGATACTCAATCATGTTTATCAGTTTTAGTAATTATGCATTATGTATTCTTCTATGATAAAGTTAGATGATTTTTAATTATTTTTCTTTATGGTAACTACTCTATCAAAACAGGGCACATTACTTAAGAAAAAAAGCAACTCTAACTTACTTTCATTCATCTATTAACATATTACATACAACATTGTCAGAACTTTAAAGTCATAACTAATACAACAACTACAGTAAAAAAGACCAGTATGCCTAAAAATTATATTATACATTTTTGAGTCCTACTTCAGCTTCCAATTTTCCAATCTTCCAGGCTAAATTGACTCTCACTTGTTCATTGTTATTTTTAGTTGCATCCTGTCTTTCTTTATGTTCCTCTTCTTCTTCTATATCATCAGCCCAGAGAAAAAATTCACACCATGTTTTGCCCCTAGTCTGTGTATGAAGTATGATAAGGAGTAAAGAACAGAAAGTCACTTAGCAATTTTTCTTAACAAAAAGTCACATTGTAATGCGGACAACCAAAGAAAGGCTTATCCGGGTTAGTATTTGTTCTGGACCACCGAAGCACGGGCCGGAAGTCGCACCCACAATGCTTTGGCACCCGCAACGGTCTGCTCTGACTTTGAGTACTCGTTGTTGATCGTGTAGAGCTTCCTTGACCCTGGCTCACACATCCAATCATGATTTTCGTTTCAATTCAAAGAGTAACAACAATGAAGCAGGAGAAGAACGTTGCTGAGCAAAGAGAAGAAGATGAAGAACGATAACGATGTCATGCAGGAAATTTGGGTTAAAAATAGGTAGAGGGACCACAATGGGTCAAACAGTTTCAATTCCCACCTCAGCTAGCCGTTATATATGCCAGCGTGGCATCTCAGCGCCATGTCACTGCCGGCAGCAGTTAATCTGGCTAGAGATGTGGAGAGGGATGACCGTGGTGCAATTTTAACAAAGTCGGGGACATAAACAATGCAATTGGTAAGTCAGGGACTAAATCGATGCAATCCGTGAATCTCAGGGACCACTTTGGGGTTTAACTCAATCAAAATATCATTTCTTTTCTAGAAGCCAATTTGTCAAATATTAATTTTTTTGGACCAAAATAATAATTAACCTAAAAATATATTTGTTCATATCCTGATCCAAAAATATAACCAAGCCCAAAATGAATAGAAGTCCACCCAAAAGAGTTTATCTCTGCGCCTACCCGACCTCATATAAGTCGGGCTTGACGACAATAGCTCAGCTCTACTTATCTAGAAGGGAGATCTCAACAACTTCCCTAGAAAAAGAAAATGGTTATCCACCATCAAAGGTGGAATTACTCTGAAATGTGGTTATCAACTCTACTATAAATACACTAACACTCTCAGGCATACTCAGAACCCAATCTACAAAAAACCTTTGATAACCTAGGCATCGGAGTCTCTTGTAGGTAACACTTCCCACCTTCTCACGAGGAACTCGGACGGTGGCACCTCAGCACCAACAGAAGTTGGACGCTGTCTCATAAGGAATTTGGACCTCATGTTCAAGCCCAAAAGCAACTCATTTTCAGGTAACCCTCGGAACATTAGCGCCATTACTGGGGATCTGGATGTCTACACCCAATCATGGCGGACAATCAATTTGAAGACGGTTACATAGCGTTTGAGTCAGAACCGGAACTTTATAACGATGATCGAGCACTCATGATACCTCCACGACATGATAGAACGAGTGGTCCTAATAGAGAGGGAACATTGATGCCAGGGCATCTTGGCTAGTTTTACTAACCATTTTTTGTATGCTTTAGGGTAGTTTCATGCATTTTTCTAGAAAATGAGCAAGTATTTGGATGAAAATGCATTCACACCATGATTCAAGCAAACATTGTGAAATTTGAATGATTTCATGAGAATTATGCATGAATTGAATGATAAAATGGATGATGCATGATCCCATGATTAAGAGCAAGACTTTGATGCACTTTGTTTGATTAATTTCAGGTAACAAGAAGCAGAGAAGAGCCACGTTAGTGGCTACGTTAGTACCACTAACTTGGCCATTAACGTAGAAGGAAGGAAAGTTGGAACGTTAGTGGGAACGTTAATGGCATCAACTTTGAAGAAGGAGCAGCGTTAATGGCAAAAGTGAGTGACAATAACGCTAGCGAAGGTGCAAGAAGACCCACGTTAGCTTCCACGTTAACTACATTAACGTGGGAACTAACGTGGAAGGAAAGGGAGATGCCAACGTTAGTGGAAAAGGTGATCTCAACTAACATTTGCGAAGCAAAAAGACCCACATTAGCTTCCACGTTAACTACATTAACGTGGGAACTAACATGGAAGGAAAGGGAGATGCCAAAGTTAGTGGAAAAGGTGATCCCCACCAACGTTTGCGAAGCAAAAAGACCCACGTTAGCTTCCACGTTAACTACATTAACGTGGTAGTTAACGTGGGCAAAAGTCCCACCCAGCAGCCTGACCATGCCTTCTTCAAACAAGAATAACTTGAGCCACAAAGTTCCAAATGAGATGATTCCAGTGGCATTGGAAAGTAGGATTCCAGAGCTTTCCAAGCATATATGGAACTACATGGTGGACACTGAATTTGAGGGAGAAAACCTACCTTGAAAGTGCAAAGATGAACATGGTATCAACCTGTAGTAAGGCCAGCTGACCTCTTCACCTTCCAAGAAGTGTAACCCGAGCTGTAGAGCTGCAAATGATGCGCTTCCAAAGGCGTTGAAAAGTAGACATCCAGGGCTTTCTAACAATTTATAATAGTATGGGGTGGGCATTAAGTTTGAGCTCCAAAACCTGGCAATTTTCGGCCCTGATCGCGGACGTTATTGGCACTCACGTTTGCCAATAACGCCAGCCACTATGCCAGCAACCCTGTCCCCTTCAAAGGAGCATAAGTTGAGTTACAGAGGTCTAATTGAGGTGATTTTAGTTGCTTTAGAAAGCTGACATTCAGAGCTTTCCAACGATATATAATACTCTATAATGGGAATGAAATTGGAGTACAAACCAGAGGCATCTTTTAAGCCCCAAAAACACCAACTGGGTAGCAAGTGTGACGTTAGCCACACTAACTTCAGCACTAACGCCACACTTGTAGTGTTAGTGTGGCTAACGTTAGCACTGACATTAGCACCTGGACCTCAATTTGATTCTCTTTCAAGGACCACCCAACCTCAAGGAAGCAAGCCCACAAGTGTCAACCAATCAAGGCCACAAGAAGCATCTAGAATAGGAATTTTCATTTAATTGTAAATTGCTTTTAATTTTATTTTGTAATTTAGGAGAGCCTATATAAGGGCCTTAGCTTTTACATTCAACGGAAATTCTGGAAGGGGGGATTAGAGAGGGGTCTTCGGACTCCCTCCCCTCACATACTTTTCCTTTTCTTTCTTTTCTTTGTACTTTTCATTTAGAAATTTTGAAGTTTCAATTTTAGTTTTAATCTTCATCTTTACTTTTCTGCACTTTCTTTCTTTTCTATTTTTTTGTAGAGCAATGACCAACTAACTCTTTTCATTGAGTTAGAGAGCTCTATTGTGATTCAATGGATCAATTGTAGTTCTCATTCTTCTTCTTCTTCTTTCTTTTCTCTTGATTTTACTAGAAAGCTTTCAATCTTCATCCAATTGGGTAGTTATCTTGGAAAAGAAGCTATTCATACTTGGATCTCTTCTGAACCTTGGAAGAGGAATGAAGAGATCATGCTAGAAATGCTTTCTCATGTTGGACCAAATTGGGGTTGGAAGGATATGGTGACTATAATTCTACCAACACTTGATTTGGGAATGCATGTGGTATAATCAGTGACCATACTTCATCTCTTCTCATGAGCAATTGACCAAGAAATTGGCTATTGATCAAGATTTGAGAGATTGAATTACAAGGAATTGTAATTCGATCACTTAAGATTGCCAAGGAGATCAATGAACGCATTGATTGAGGAAGAGATGAGAATGAACATGATCCAGAGGATTGCAATATCTCTTGATCCCAATGTTCATTTTATTTTTAGTTCTTACATTTACTTTTCTTGTCATTTTACTTTTCTGCACTTTATTGCTTTTCCTTTCTTTTTTGTCAATTTACAATTCCTGCTACTCATTATCCAAATCTGAACCGTCTGACTAGGATAATTAATCAACCATTGATTGCTTAATCCGTTAATCTCTGTGGGATTCGACCTCACTCTTTTGTGAGTTATTACTTGACGACAATTCGGTATACTTGCCGAAGAAAATTTGTTGAGAGACAAGTTTTCATGTGCATCAAACATCAGGAAATCCTCCACCTAGGAGAATCCATTTAGAAATACATCCACCAGAGAATGAAGAGCCCCCACATCCAACCGAGATCGTGAGACTCGCCCGGGCACCTTGGTCGATTAAAGCAACTTGAACAGGATATCGAGCGACAAAGAGGGGCTAAAAGAGATTTGCAAAAGGAGGTACACCTCTGAAGAAAGCTAGAAGAAAAGCTCTTAAAACTAGAGGCCAACCTTTGAAGTCAGTGCAACCGTATGGATCGGGAGGAAAGCCCTCTCGGAAGAGAAGATCCATTCATAGAAGAAATCATGTGAGCTAGGGTTCCTAGAAACTTTAAAAGCACCGACATAGACCTCTATGAGGGAATGACCGACCAGAGACACCACCTCAGCAATTTAAAAATCGGATGTATCTGGCTGATGTGTCCAATGAAGCCCGCTGTAAAGCTTTCCTGACGACATTAACCAAAGCGGCGATGAAGTGATTTGAAAGTTTACCACCTATATTAATAACTTGTTTCAATGACCATGGAAGAAAGTTTCTCATCTTCTTTTCGATTGAGAAAGATAAAGTCAAACATGCTCCTAGCCTTTTGGGGATCAAACAAGAAGTTGGAGAAACTCTCCGAGTTTATATATATGGAACGATTCAACAAAGCTTGTATTGAGATTCAAAATTTACCCACAGAAGCAGTGATAATGGGTTTGGTTAACGACCTCAGAGAAGGATCGTTTTCTCAATCAATATCCAAATGACGTCCGACCTCTTTGTACGAAGTAAAAGAACGGGTGGAAAAGTGCATCAACATGGAGGAGAATTCTTGACTTAGAGAGCTAATTCCAAAGCAAAACCTTCCTTATCAAGCTCCGGATAAAGATAGAAAAGCAAAGAAAAAGGATGAATATAACTCGGACAAGCCCAGAAGATACCATAACTACACCCGCTCTGAGTTTCTCTTGTCGACATCTACAGGAAAATTTGACACACTAAAAAATTTTACCCCCTCATCCCATAAAGAACAAGAAAGTTGGAAGTCGGACGGAATACTGTGAGTATCACAAACTATATGGACATTCCACCAATGATTACTACGACTTGAAAAATGTGAAAGAAAAACTGGCCAAAAAAGGTCGGTTAGAAAGATATCTTGCTGAGAGATCGGACGATCCAGGAAAAAGGAAGAGAAGTGAGGAAGATATGGGTCAACGAGATTAGCCACCACAAATCCCTGATAGGCACATCCACATGATAGTCGGAGGATTTGCAGGAGGAGGGATAACCAAGTCTTCTCGCAAAAGACATTTAAAAGAAATCTACCAAGTCGGTGAAGAATGCGAAGTTCCCGATTTACCCACCTCATTCACCAAAGAAGACACTCAAGGAGTAACCCCATGGCAGGACGATCCTGCTATGATTACAATGATACTTGCTAATGCAAATCTCCACAAAACTCTGGTAGATCAAGGGAGTTCGGCCGATATCTTATTCAAGCTTGCTTTTAACAAGCTCAAGCTAAAAGAGAAAGAACTAAGAGCCTATCCTGAAAATCTTTTTGGGTTAGAAGACACGCCCATCTGACCTCTTGGCTTTATCTCTTTGAAAACCACTTTTGGTAAGGGGTTAAAGTCCGGAACTTTGAGTATAGGAGCTAACCTGGATAAAGAATTAAGAACAGATCTCGCTAAGCTCTTACAACAAAATTATGACCTCTTTGCTTGGAAAGTCTCTGACATGCTTGAGATACACCCTGACCTCATGTGTCACAAGCTTGCTATCTAACCCAGATCATGACCTGCTCAACAAAAGCTCGGTCCTGAAAGAGCACAAATCATGGAAGAGCAAGTACAAGCTTTATTAGAATTCGGATTCATAAGAGAGGTGAAATACCCCTTGTGGCTGGCTAATGTGGTACTTGTGGAAAAAAAAGAATGGAAAGTGGAAAATGTGTGTCGATTATACCAACCTCAACAAAGCCTATCCTAAAGATCCATACCCACTTCCTAGCATTGATGCCTTGGTGGATTCAACTTTAGGGTATCAATACTTGTCTTTTATGGATGCATACTCGGGGTAAAATCAAATCTCGATGTATAATCCGGACAAAGAAAAGACCTCCTTCATCACCCAAATGCCAACTATTGTTATGTAGTAATGCCTTTTGGATTAAAGAATGCTAGAGCCACCTATCAATGGCTAATGAATAAGGTGTTTTCATCACACCTCGGTAAGTTAATGGAGGTCTATGTTGACGACATGTTCGTCAAAATAAAGGAAGACACTAATCTCTTGTCTAACTTAGTTGAGGTATTCAACACAATAAGAAAGCATGGGATGGGACTAAATTCCTCAAAGTAACATTTGCAGTGGAAGCCGGGAAGTTCTTAGGCTTCATACTCACCCAAAGGGGCATCGAAGCCAACCTGGATAAATGTAAAGTGATACTTGAGATGAAAAGTCTGACTTTCTTCAAGGAAGTCTAACAATTGAATAGAAGGTTAGCAACCTTATCCAAATTCTTGGTGGTATCAGTCCTGACATCTCTACCCTTATTCTCAATTCTCAAGAAAGGATGCTAATTTGAATGGACTCAGAAATACAAGCAAGCCTTTCAAGATTTCAAAAACTTCTAGAATCAGCCACTAATACTCACCCGACTTGTTCTAGGAGAAAAACTCATGTTATACTTAGCAGTTACAAGTAGGTCCATAGCCTTAGCTTTAGTCTGAGAAGATGAGAATGGGTAGAAACCAATTTATTTTGTTAGCAAGGCTCTACAGGGGGTAGAACTAAACTATTAGAAAATAGAAAAGTTCGCATATGTCCTTGTGATCACTTCCAAAAGGCTCTGACCTTATTTCCATGCTCAAATCATAAAAGTTTAAACTAATTAACCTATGAAGCATATCCTCCAAAAGTTAGACGCTATAGGTCGAATGCTACAATGGGCAATAGAACTGTCTGAATTCGACTTAAGGTATAAAACTTGGGTAGCAATCAAATCCCAATACCTAGCCGACTTCGTTATCGAGTATACTAAAATGCAGGGAAGTCCTACAGCCTGAAATTTATATGTGGATGGATCATTCAATAAAGCTGAAAGTGGAGCAGGAGTCATCCTGGAGAGTGAAGAAGGAACTCGGATAGAATTTTCAATAAACTTTGAGTTTCTGGCCTCCAAAAATCAAGCAAAGTACGAAGCATTACTTGCTGGCTTGAAGTTAGCCAAAGAGGTCGAGATAGTAAGTTTGATTGTGTATAGCGATTCTCAGTGATAACCTCTCAGGTAAATGGGACCTATCAAGCCAAAGATTCCAATATGAAGAAGTACCTGAAAGAAATATTCGCACAATTTGCTCAATTTCCTGGGGCAAAAGTCTGACATATAGCCCAGGAATCAAATATCCGAGCTGACACCCTCTCTAAGTTGGTTAGCACTAAACCAGGGGGCAACAATAGAAGTTTAATTCAAGAAACCCTCCACACACCATCAGTGGTCAAAGAAGTTGACAAGTCGGGTACAATGACCATCTTCAATCTAGGTTTGGGTTGGATGGCCCCTATTATCGAATACCTTCAATTCCATATCTTCCCTAAAGAAGAAAGGAAAGAAAGAAGGCTCATAAGGGAAGCACAAAACTATACCTTGGTCCACAACATTCTCTATAAAAGAGGAGTAAACCTCTATTAAAGTGTGTTTCGAACTCCAAGACTGAAGAAGTCCAAGAGAAAGTCTACAGTGGCATATGTCGAAACCACTTAGGAGGACAATCACTAACTGAGAAAGTGATCCGAGCCGGCTTCTTTTGGCCGACCTTACAAAGGGAGGCAGCCGAATTCGTCAAAAACTATCCATCCTGTCAAAAGCATGCTAATTTTCATGTGGCAACTCCAGAAGAGCTCATTAGCATTACCTCACCTTGGCCATTTGCAAAATGGGGTTTAGACCTCCTCGGACTATTCCAACAGGCACCTAGATAGGTAAAGTACCTCATAGTTGGGATTGACTATTTCACTAAGTGGATAGAAGCAGAACCTCTAACAACCATCATAACTCAAAAAAGTCGAAAGTTTCTCTACAAGAATATTGTCATCCCATTTGGAGTTCCACACTCCATTACCACGGATAATGGAACTCAATTCACTGAATCAGCATTTAGAAGCTTCGTGGCAGGCCTCAAAATTAAGCACCAGTTCAGGTCGGTAGAACACCCCCAGGCTAATGGACAAATAGAAGCTGCAAATAAAGTCGTACTGGCCGGGCTGAAGCGCCGACTACAAGACGCACAGGGAACATGGGCTGACGAGCTCCCTGAAGTCCTATGGGCATATCGAACAACCCCCACTCAACAACTAGGGAATCTCCTTTTCAACTTGCTTATGGCATAAAAGCCATAATTCCTATAGAAGTCCATGAAGAATCTCCAAGGTTAAGTTCTACGAGAAAGTAGGGAACGTTCGAGCTCAAAAAGAAGAACTTGATCTCCTCCCAGAAGTCCGAGAACAAGCTCGGATAAAAGAAGAAACATTAAAGCAAAGAATGACCCTAAGGTACAATAAGAAAGTCATCAAAAGAAGCTTCGTTGCAAACGACCTCATACTAATTCGAAATGTCATCGGAGTACTAAAGTAGGGTGAGAGAAAGTTGGCTGCAAACTGGAAGACCCTACAAGATCATCGAAGTCTTAGGAAATGGTTACTACAAAGTGTCCGACCTGGAGGGAAGTGAGCTCCCAAGGTCATTGCATGCATGTAACTTGAAGACGTACTACAGTTAGAAAGTGAACCTTGCTCCCTATTGTACTCTTTTTCCCGACTTCATAGTTTTTTTTCCCGAGAAGGATTTTTCTGGATGGGGTTTTAATGAGGCACCATAGCAAGAGTTAAGTGTAATAAAAACTCTTAGTATTAAGAACACTTATCTAAATCATTTTTTATTAATGATAGTTCTTTTCTCATTAAATTTTCCATTCAAATGCATTAATTTAAGCTTAAAAATCTGCGAAAGTTATTGCCTGACGTAGGTGGTTGGCAAGATGAAGCGACGAGGTACAAATTAGTGTAAGAAGTTATATAAGCAGATCGTGGACCGACCTCGTTAAAACTTAAATAGTCGGGCCTAGAATGAATCGCAAAAATAACTAATTAAAAGCTGACTATTTAAAGTCGAAATAACATTAATCAAGGGGAAATAGCCTCGCTTGAAAGGCCCAATGTAGTAGCTGGCCTACTTTTACCGACATCTTAAGCAACTTAACAAAATTCGCATCAAAAGTTATCAAGTGACTTAAACGTTTTCCCAAGTCACAAAAGACTAAAGAAACAAGCTACGCCATGTCAAGAAAGAGTAAATAAAGAAACATTCATTCATGCAAAAAACTACCACATATTAAAATAGTGGGGAAAGTTTTTTAGTAGCAAAATAAAAAGAAAGATTTTTCAACTACAACTATTACAACATGAATTGTTCACAAAGACCCACAAGACGGGCCAGTCACATTTTGAAAACTAAAACTAAGAGGGAGGAAGCTGCTCATTGGAAGTCAGGTTGGAGTTGTCCTCGGCCGATATTAAAGAGCATGGGAGAGTTTCAGGCTGAGAGGAAGCAGACTCCTCTTCCATCCGAGTTGAAAATCCCTGAGGAGCTCCCGCAAATCGGACTTCCGAAGTCTACAGGTGGGGCATGGGAATGTCTTTCTCGTCATCATGAGCAAGGATGATCTTCCCATCAGCCATGATCATATCAAGACCGATAAGGAAGAGGTCTACCTTGGGAGCTATAACTCGAAACTGGACCTTAAGATTTTCAACTAGTTCATCCATCCCCTGAGTTATAGTCTCCTCCAAATCTGCATACCTCTCCTTTGACTTGGTGACCTCATCCACCAAATCTAGCTTCTTCCCAAAGACTCTGGTATAGCTTTCCTTAGCCTTCTTCTTTACGCCCTCCCATGTGTAAAACCCGGTCAAACCGTAATTAATTAAGTAACTAATAATATATGGGCAAAAATGGTTGCAAAATTTAGAAATTGTAATTTGACCATATAAATATGATATTTGGACTTAGTAGATTTTTCTGAGTCGGAAAACATATTTTTTTTGCGTAAAAATGCACACTAGAAATTTGACCGATAGTATCGGCTGAGATCTGTCCGGTATTGCAGCTGAGAAAATTAATTATGAGTGAGGAAGGTTAGAATGTTAAAAATTATTATTTAGAAAGTAAAAATATCTAAAACGCTAATCTTAAAGGTTTTGGCCCAAAGTTGGACCAAACAGGCCATATATGTTAACCGGACCCAAGTTGGGCCCAATCCCATTATATATAAGCCCCAACTAAAGACCATTCAGCACAACAAACACTTCATTTGGTGCATTGAGCTGAAATGAGAGAAGAGAGGTAAGGAAGAAGTGAAACCCTATCATATAAACACAAAAACCACCATAACTTGTGATTCTGAGCTCCGATTGCCACACCGTTTACGGCCACACAAAGCTCTCGTCATTCTCTTCGTTTCTATCTAAAAATATTGGTAAGATTTTGGAGTTCTCATACCCTATTTTTTGCAGTATATGCTAAATTCAAAATTTGGTTATGGATTTTGAGAAATCTTGTGGTTTTGGTTGTTTAAGGGTACTCTAGTATGAGCTATTAGTGAGTTTTCTCAACCAATTTCATAGGTTAAGGTAAAGAATCCTCAAACCCTTGTGATTCATGAATTTTTTTGAATCCTAGATTGATGTATGTATGAAATTGTATATATTAGAGTATTTGGTGCTTTTGGATACACATTTGGAACTTGAAAATTGCTTGTGAAGTATTGGGTGGAGCTTGGAGCTGAGACTTGGTGAAATTTTACAATAAGAGAGCTTGATTTTGACTTTTAAGAGGTACGATTTTAGTTTTATTTAAATACCGTATAATATAAAATCCTAGGTTAGATGCTCTTAGGATTAGGTTTAGATTATGTATTTGGTTAGAATTTGATATGTGTAGATGATATATTATGGTAATAGGTGTTTTGGATGAGGATGATGTGGTTTTGCATAGTTGATGTGTTGTGAAAATTTATAATTTGGATGATGATTATATATGTATGTGATATGTATTGAATTGATGAATTTGGGCCGGAGGCCGTAAATTTAGGCCGGAGGCCAGAAAAAGGTAAGAACGGTAAGTGATGATTGAATTGTGTGATAATGCATGAGATTGAATGAAGAGTTGGTATGGAATGTATGAAAATTTAAATGATTGATGGAACAGTGAAAAATGTGGATTTGAGGTGTGAGGTTGGTGAATTTGAGTTGTATTGTGTAGATAAAGTAGATTTGAATTTGGTTGAGTATAAATATGTGAATTGAGATGGTTTGTGGTCAAATTATTGAGTCAAAACTATTTTGGGCTTGTGAACAATTAGAAAAGTTTATAAATGCTATTTTTTGGTTAAAACTGATTTTCGGCCAACTTTGGCGGGTCGTAACTCGGTCCTCGGAGTGGGAAAACTTTTAAAATTAGATTTTTATGAAAATTCATTTATCGATATTTTTAACGGTTCAATAATGGTTGAAAAAGATACGAAGGTTTGAAATTTAGGGCTAAAAACTGGTTTTCTGGACCATATTAGCTTTTTCACATTCTGTTATAGCATGTGTACGCGAGCATTGTCATGCGTACGCGAACACAAGCTGTGTACGCGAGTTTGTCAAAATGACGCTCATACGTACGCGACGCAAGTCATGTGTACGCGAGCAAACCCCACTGCCCAAACCTTCCGCGTATGCGAAGGTGGTTTGTGTACACAAGTTTGAAAAACGTACACTCATGCATACGTGAGCATGTGCATGCGTATGCGACTATCCAGTTTTTCTGAAAAGTAAATTTTTAAAGCTTTTAACTATTTCTCGAGCCTTTTAAGCCTTTGTAAACCCCGATAAGAGTCTAGAGCCGATGTAATTAAGAATGGAAGAGTTAGGGACTAAACATAAAGAGTTGAGTTAGTGAAATTGATAAAAATGAATAAGATGTGAAGTGATGCGTGATAAGGATGAATGTGATGATGAGTAGTGATTGATTATGATGATGACTGATGATAATGAATGAGATTAATTGAGATTGGATATTAATTGAGAAGAGATTGAAGAAGAGATTGAAAATGAAATGACAATGAAATTTATGTTGAACATGATTCTGATTGTGATATACCTGCCTGGGTAGATGTAGTGGCATTGATCCACTTGCTTCGGGTTTGGTTTGAGTCTCCTGGGGTAAATGTAGTGGCTTGGCCCTACTTGCTCCCAGTCGAGAATGATATGAGATTTGAGAAATTATCTGAGTTTTAGATTTCCTTGGGTAGATGCAGTGGGTCCGCTCCACTTGCTCCAGGTTGAGATCTGAGATTCTGTTGATCCTTCGACGCAAGTTGTGACCGGGTGCTTAAACTCCCCAGATTTCCCTAATGAGATGAGAATTGAATGATAAATGATGCATAGACTCTTGGGGATGCGCGCTTAGGGACTGTCCAGGCGTCACTACCGGACATGTCGGGTTGGCTTGATAATCGGCATTTGAGACTCATCGACCATAGGATAGGCATACATCATTTGCATATGTTTGATTTATTTGTGTTTGCCTAATTGTATTAGTTTTCCTAATTAAATATGATACATGACTAAATGCTACTTACTTTACTTGAACCTACTTGTGTATTTTCCTTGTTTGCATTGTTTGTGTTTGTACAACCGAGAGGTCTCTCATACTAGTGTTGGTTAATGCTGAGGACTGGTGCTAATTCTGGTTATATTTCTGTTCTGATTGGAGAGTTGAGGAAAGATGAGAATTGTTGACTGAGACTTACAATTCCCTTATGATAGTTACCAAGATATGGATTAGAAAGGACTTAAGATGGATAAAGTGATGTGTGGAGAATTAAGATTGCTTAGTGAGTTCGTGTTGCCTTATCTAGTATTTATTGGGCACTTTTACCATACTAGGAACCCATGGGTTGGGGGTTCTCATATCTCTTGTTTTCAAATGTAGGTCCAGGTACACAACAGTGAGCTATGCTTCATTTGAGAGATGGCGAAGATCATTGGACTCTGTTTATAATCTGTTTAAAATCTCTCTGTGTTTATTTTGAAAAACTTATATTATGTACTTATTTCTTTTGGAATTTTCCTATAGAGGCCATGATGTATATTTGGGAGAGATAGGAAAATACTGTTGCCAAACTGATTTTATTTCTCTACCCCAACTAGCCTAAACTTTGCATGTCACGACTAGTGGCTATTACTTATGATATATATTAATATATTGTCTTTATCTTATTCTCCTTTACTATTTTATCTTTTCCTTTGCTTTTCGATCACGCTTTACTATCTTTCTTTATCGATACGTGAGTATTCCCGATTCGCGATTTTATTTTATTCCTTTTCAGCCTTCTCGTTTAATACTTCTTTTCAACTATATATATGTATATTAAATCCACCTTGAGAGTCGAGCCACCTTATTATCATTGACTTATGACTCGAGCATAAGGATTTGAATATTAGGGTGTTACACCATGGCACAAGTGGCTTCGGACTACTTCACCCTCTCCCGAGCCTTGGCGAGGTCGGAAACAAGTGCCTCCTATTCACCCTCCAGCTCCTTTTTGGACTCCCTCAAGGACACTACTTAAGCTTTCAGGTCAGCAAAAGAGCGCTGAGTGACACCTAAGGGAGTCTTCTCCAACTCGCTTAGCAAAGCAGAGCATACCCCAGCTGTCTGAGTTCCACCTTGGGCGAGTACTTGAAGATGGTTCTTTATGAAAACATCATCCATGCTAATAAAGCTATGTGGAAGAATGTGTTTCTCACCAAATTCTATACCATCAAAGCCCGATTCATAAACGCTTCCTGACTCAAAAGTTTTACGTTTTTTTAGGATTAGGCTCGGGAAGAGGAGGCGCAAGGGGAATCGTTTGATTACCAAAGTTAGAAGGAGGAGTTGGATCAAGAGTAACTTTAAGGTAGCGTTTGTTTTGAGGTACTGAGACAGAGACTGAGAGATTGAGACTCAGTATCATGTTTGTTGGTTCAGATACTGGTATTAAAATTTCTGTCTCTGTCCCCAAAATTTTAGTATTTCAGTACTTCCAAAAAGTGGGGACACAGGGGACAAAATTTTTAGAGATGAAGACTGAAACTTTAATAACATTTTATACCTAAAATACCTTCATTTCAATTAATTAATTCCAATTTTATCCTTTGTACAAATTAAATTAGAATTTCATTCTTGTTTCAATTTCTGTCTCCCACTTTGCACCAAACAAAATATTAAGATTTATTTTAATCTCTGTCTCTTAGTCTCTGTCTCTCAGTCTCAGTCTTTTCGTCTCTGTCTCTCCACCAAACGCTATCTAAGGGAGCAGAGGCACCCGAGTCCGACTTGGAAGGAAAAGGAAGGTTGCCCGACTCGCCAGCTTCTTTTAATTGAATAGTTCGGGCAATAGCTTTCTTCCTAGCAGAATGAAGAGTTCTCATGGCGGTCGACTTCCCAGCTATTTTTTCTGCACGGCATTAAAGTTGGATCACATTAGCCAACAAAACAAACAATAAAATTGTATCTACAAAATGAAAAGAATGCTACCTAGCTCGGATTGGATTTGGCTTGGATTTCCTAAGTATTTGTTGGTGTCCAAATAAGGAGCTTGACCCCAACACTCTTGGAATAAGACAACTACACTCTCTTCAACCTCATCCAAGTCATCCAAACTATACTTAACAACTATAGGATTTTCCCCCAGTACAAGCTAAAAAGGGGCTCATCTCTCTCATCCAGAAAGAAAGGTCGGACATCCTCAACAGATCGAATTTTAAAGAAGTAATTTTTAAAGTCATGGAAAGAGTTATAAAAAATGGCAAAGACCTTTCTCCCTTGAACAGCTCAAAAGGAGATCCAGCCTTGCTCTTTGGAACTAAAGTACTTGATAAGAATAAAAAGGCAAGAGAAAACTTTATTGGAAGGAGGGACGTCGAGTTCATGGCAGAGGAGTTGATAAATTTTCAGAAAACCCCAAAAGTTGGGGTGGAGCTGGGAAGGAACGACTTTACAAAGCCTAAGGACCTCGGACTCAAAGTCGGTGAAAGGAAGGCTAATCCCCAAATTTGTAAAAAAAGTATTCATACACATATATGAAATGACGTTCCGACTTGTCAAGTTGGAAAAAACAAACCCTCTCTTCAGGATCAGCCATTATGACCTCATATCTATGCTCATCCTCCCGGTTTTCACACAACCTATGATACCTATGAAGGGTCTCAGCATACTCATTATCAATAACAGGAAAGGAAGAAAGAATAGATACGTCTACCCAAGTTAAGTCGGACGAAACTTAGACGACATGCTAAGAATTACTGAATGAGACATAAAAGCTACACCTACGATCATGGTTCTGAAAACCGGACTGGACTGGCCGGTCAAACCGGTTCAACTACGAATTGGCGATGCAAGCGATCCGATCCTCCCCCTATAACCGCTCGAAAGAAAACCAGTAGAAAACCGTCGAACCGGCCAAAAATCGGCCGGTTGGACCGAACCGGTAACCGACCGGTTCGGATAAAACGACGCCATTTTTTAGTTGTAAAAGAAAAAAGAAACGGATCCAGGTCATTCCCAACCCCCCCCTCGTGACCCAACCTCCCCCCCTCTTCCCCCAACCATTCATTTATTCATGTACTGGAGAGTGGAGAACTCTAAATCGAAGAAACCCTAGTCGCCTAGCCCTCCGCCTAGCCCTCCATATTGTCGCCGCCTAACCCAGGTCCTCAGCGTCGCCGCCGTCCCAGGTCCTCAGCAACGCCGCTTCTTCCTCCATCGTCGCCGCCTAACCCAGGTCCTCCATCATCACCGCCTAACCCAGTAACTCGGCAGGTCCTCTTCGGCTCTTCATCCTTACTGGCTTCTCGGCACGGACCCAGGTTAGTGGCTTCTTGTCTTCATTTTCACTAAGGGTTTGGTCTTCTTCTTTAATTTTTGTTCCATTTTTCTTCAAGTCTGCTTCAAGTCTGCTTCGGTCTTTGTTTCAAGTTTAGTTCTGAAGGTTGGTTCTTCAATTCTTCTTTTGGTTCTGTCTTGTATTTGCTGGTTGCTAATGCTGGAAATTTTACAAATTTGCAAATTTATATGTATGGTTCTGATTGTATAGTTCTGTATGTATGGTTCTGATTGTATGGTTCTGTATGTATTAAATTTGTTTTACCAGTTGCTGATAGTGTTTTACTGGTTCTGATGGCTCCTAATTTATTTGTTGCAATATTGTTGAATGTTGTAGGCAGAATTTATATATGGTCTTGTTAAGGATTTTTTTTATTTTTCATTGTGTTGTAGGCCATATACGGATATACCGATGTCTACTACTCCAATAATTACCTCACTCTCTGCCACAGAGGCAGGTAAATGGGTGCTAAATCTATCCAAACTAGCAAGAGTTAGATCCAATCCAAGGAAGTATGGTGTTCTTGTTGCGTGAAGCTCGTATTTGCACTTCGGTATGAGCGAAAGGATTCCTGGTTGCTTCGAGAGCGCCTCGGCTTCTTGGTTAGTTAGCCTTGTTGAGAAGCCATGGACTACATGCTTGTAGGTGTATAGCATCTCTGCTGATTCTGATACTGATTGCAATGATGATTCAAACCAATTGTGGTGATCATTGAAACTTGCTGGCATGGTGGACTTCTCCATGTGGACTATGTATGTCTTTTTTGGATTGTTCTATGTTGTTTTCTGCTATGGTGTGTTTGGCACAGAAAATCAACAGAAGATTCTGAAGAAACATGAATTTTAGCATCTTCATTTTGTGACTGTGTTCTTGCTAACTAAATCTTTGGCTTGTGTCTTGTTTTTTTTTTATTTGGATATGTGGGAATGTTAAGGTATTTATTGTTGTTGATTTGGAACTCTTGAACTTTTATATATCATATGGGCAAAGATTCTTTTACATGATAATTGGAGGTTACACAAAAAGGGTTGTTCTCAAAACAACTGAAAAATATGGACTAAGTTATAGAAAATAATTAGGCAGTGTTGTTAAATTGAATTAATAATTATTTGTGTTTGTGTATGTGTTTAGATCCATGAAAAGGTACTACTTTTCAGGAAGTTATGCAAGTTTGAACAGACCATTGTGTTAATCTCTTGTGTAGTTGTGTTGCCTCTTCACATTATGTTATGTGTTTAGATATATTTTTTTACTATTTAACTTTTGAGTTTGGATTTTGATAAGATTATATGTATTTGGTTGATGATGTTTTATGTAGTGTTTTAAATTTCGAAGATATTTTAAGATTTATATTAGACTATAATTATATTTTAGGATGTTTATTTATAATTTATTTATTATTCTATTCTAAAACATTTTTTCGGTTGAACCACCGATTAGACCGGTTAGACCAGTAAACTAGTGACTAGAGCGATTTGATGACCGGTTCAGTTTTCAGAACCTTGCCTACAATACAACAAAAGAAGATCATCACCACAAAGTCAGAAAGTAGGGAACCACAACACAAATATTCAGGCAAATTTGCACGAGGTCGGGTTGTCTTTAACAACATGAAAGAACTTCATAGTTCTTAAAAACTTCTTGCGAACAAACAATCAAACCAATTTAATAGAAATGCCGCCGTTTTTCGGATATAAAAGAACGGCACCATTTGGGGGCAAAGACCAGAGCCCCACACACGGTACACAGATTTATAGTTATAGATTTATAGTAGAAGAAAATAAATTCCAAAGAAAGAACGTGAAAGACCATCGCAACCATGAAGATACAACTTCAAAAGAACATCAAATAAAGTTCAAACAAGGAATCATTTTGCACACAAAACCAAAAGCACATTATCTAACTGAAAACAAAGGTGTGTGAAAAATAAACGTTAAAGGCGAAAACTAACCTTGATTGAACGGGGAAACAAAGAGCACACGTAACCGCAAATACACGAACGTTCCAAAAACTCCTCAAGAAAGCATGAATGAAGATTGAAAAGCAAAAGTTTCAAGATGGAAAAACCTTGCTAATGATGATGGTTGCAACGAAGAAGATGAAGAGCTTTGTGCAAGAAGGAAGTAAAAACATTTTCAGAAAGAAACGAAAAAGAAGAAAAAGAAAAGAATTTGGGTACTTATAAAGGACTAGGGGCATGATGATAAGTCATCTTAGGCTAGTTTCACAAGCATTTTTTACTTGTTTTCATTAGGTTTCATACACTTTCTTGAGCAATAAGTAAGTAATTGGATTGGAATTTCATACATCCTTTGATTCAGCTAAACATGGTTGTTTATGTGCTTTTTCATAAGGTTTTATACAAATTACACTTGTGTTATGAATGATGCAGAACCTTGTGATTATGGCAAACTTTTATGCAATGGTTTGATTGATAATAGGTGGAAAAGAAACAAGAAAGAAGCAGAGGAAGGAAGCAGAGGATGTAATGTTGGTAGCCAAAGTTGGCTCACCAATGTTACCTCAAACGTTGGAGGAGAAGGGGGTGGCTAATGTTGGTGGAGGCAACGTTCTAGTAAAATGGGTGCCAACGTTGGAGGGAATGTTGGTGAACCAATGTTACCTCCAACATCTTCGATAGTTTTCAAAATCTGGAGCTGAGAAAATTTTGGGCGACGCGTACGCGTCTATGACGCATACGCATGGAAGTGTAATTTCCGTGTACGCATGAGCTGCGCGCGCGCGCAAAATGGCAAGAATCCCATTTGATGCGAACGCGTGGGTCACGCGTACGCGTGATCAAGCCAACGTTGGAGGGAACGTTGGTGGACAAACGCTGCCTCCAACGTCCGCGATGAGAGGCCCAAAATTGGAGTTGGAAAATTTGCATCAACGCGCACGCGCCTATGATGCGTACGCGTGGATGCAGACTTTGGCCAGACACGCAAATGCGTGAGCGACGCACATACGCAAAACGCTGTTTCGACACGTACGCATGGGCGATGCACACGCGTGGATGGAAAAATGTTGGTACACCAATGTTGAGTCAAACGTTGGCGGCAACGCTCATTCTTTTAAAAGCAACGTTTGACTCAACGTTTTCTAGCAAACGTTGATCACCAACGTTGACACCAGCTTTAGTGTAATTGAGCACCCATGCAAATCATGAATGTTAATTACCAAACACTCCTCTTCAACATCACTAAGACCCATTCTAGATTGCTTCAATGGAGGCCAAAAAGTCCAATCCAAGGACTTGAAGACTGAATTAGAAAGTGTATAAATAGAGGAGAATTTGATTTAGAGAGGGGGGCTAGCAGATCTAAAAAGCTAAGGAGTCAGGAACCCAAATTGGGAAACTCTGCACTTCTTTTCTTTATATTTTTCTCTTCTGCATTTCTCTGCAATTTTCTGTATTTCTGGTTTTTAATTGAGCAATGATGAACTAAACCCCAAATTCATTAAGGGGAGGAGCTCTATGTAATCATAATGAATCAATAAAATTCTTCTTCTTCTCAATTCAATTGTGTAGCTATAGGATATCCTCTGTTTTTATTGTGAATTATTCACTCCGGAAGGGGGTTTAATTCAGCTGAATGCTTGTGTGAGCCTCGGAAGGGGAATCGCTTGCATTAAAATTGGAGCTTTATCCTTCACAATTCTCTTAACCAACACCATTCGGGAGGAATTGAGGTTTTGAGAATTTGTGTGGCTTATAGATAAGAGAATGTGCTCTAACTCTTCTCATAACAATTAGATCAAGGAATTGGCAAGATTGATTGTGATTAGAGAGATTGGATTGCCAAGGAATTGGGATCCAATCAATTTCAATCCGCCATAGATCTACTCATATGATTGGAAAAGGAGTTGAGACTCAATTGATTCATGATGGATTATGATATCTCCAATCCCTGATGAATCATTTTCTTTGAATTTTCTCAATTTAGATCTCTCCGATTTCACTTTAATTTGCAATTGTTCACTGCTGTTTTGATTCCTTGCACCCAGTTCCCCTTTATAATTCATGAAAATTAAGTTTCACTGCAATTTAGATTCTGCAATTTTACTTTCTTGCATTCTAAGATTCAGCTATTTACATTTCTTGCAATCTAAGATTCAGCTCTTTTAATTTCTTGTTCTTTAAGTTTCAGTCATTTAAGTTTCTTGTCATTTAAATTTCAAGCAATTTATATTCAGCTCTTTAGATTTCCTGCAATTTAATTTCTGCTGATCCAATTTCACTCAAAACATCACTTGTTATCTTGACTAGACTCATCACCATACTAAAATTGTTTGATCCATCAATCCCTGTGGGATCGACCTTACTTTTGTGAATTTTACTACTTGATACGACCCGGTACACTTGCCGGTTAGTTTGTGCGAATTCAATTTTTCGCCATCAAGAAAAAAGAGTAATTTCGTGACCCCTCATTCATGGCGCAAAACTACAAAAGGACATAACACCTCAAATTTTAAAACACATCGAGTGCCCGACCTAGTCCCAAAAAAGGCGGAGTGCCCGACCTAAATGTGCCAATCCACAAGAAACCGATCTAATCTACAAATGCTCGAACCCGACCTCATAAAAGTTCAGACTCAAACAGGGGCATTGTTCATACCCTGGCCAAAAAATATACCCATGCCCAAAATGAATAGAAGTCCACCCAAAAGAGATGGCCTCATCTACACCTACCCAACAACCTTAGATATATGTCGGACACAACGACAACAACTCAACTCTACTTATCTAAATAAGTAACTAACTCCTAAGATATCTCTCACTTATCTAAAAGGGAGATCTCAACAACTTTCCTAAAAAAAGGAACAGTTATCCACCATCAAAAGTGGAACTACTCTGAAAGCTGGTTATCAACTCTATTATAAATACACTGACACTTTCAGGTATATTCAAAATCCAATCTACTAAAAACATGCTTTAAATCCTTGCTAACTTAGATATCAGAGTCCCTTGCAGATATCACCTCCTACCTTCTCACGAAAAACTCATATGGCAGCACCTCAATATCAATAGAAGTCGGACGCTGTCTCATAAAGAGTCTGAACCTCACGTTCAGGCCTAAAAACAATCCTGTTTCAAGTAATCCTCGTAATAATATTATTCAATTCGTAAAACAACGTGATTTTTTTAGAATGGTAGATAGGATGTAGCTTAAATAAAGAGAATTAAAATAAAATAAAAACGGAAGAAAATTGGTAAATAGTTGGTGTTTTCCTTTTGTCTATCAGTAGTAATGAATAGAATGGAAGTAAAAACTAGACACTAAATATTAATAGAAAGAAATCCTAGATGGGTCTGGTAAATATTCTGAATTGTTGTGCCAAACAACAGTGGCATATTTTTAAGAGAACTGATTTGTGTACGTTAAAATAAGTTATCAAATTTAGTTACTATGTATTTTTAAATATATATGCGTTGTTTTACACACTTTTAATATATATTCTGTATTTATATTTTATATGACTTATTGATTTGATAAGTGATTTTTTTTTACACTTACCATAGTTGCTTTTAAGATATATGACGTGGTAAATCAATTAATTGATAAGATGTTAGTATATTAGTTATTAAAATTAATTATAATACATTCAATTAATAATTAATTATCTACAGATTGTACAATACTATATATCCATCATCTATACTTGCAAAATTCTTCAATCACCTTGCGTCTCAAAATTATGCTAATATATGCTTATCTTTTTTCACAGCTTGTGTTAAGAAAGGGACTACTATTTTTTGTCTATTTATGAAATATGAAAAAAAATAATTTGTTATAGTTCCTACTACTGGAGTTTGGACCTAGGGAGTGAAGAAGGAGAAGAAAGGAATTACACTAAAATGATTCATTCTATTATTGGTGGTATTGACTATTGAGATTGTCGCAATCTATAATAGAGTAAGGAGCAACGAGCAAAATCTCAGGCAGCACCACAGGATTTTTTATTTTTATAAATTAAATAAATGTAATAATTACTAAAATAAATAATTTTAAAAATATTTATCGAAATAAATATTTCTCTTTTATCTAATTTTGTATCTTATCTAATTTTGTATGTATCTCATTTACAGTGTAAATAAGATAAGACAGATATATGCGATACGTGTTTGTACTTTTTAAAAAAAATAAAATTAATAACAAATATTAATAATATTAATAATCTAAACTTTTGACATGTAATTAGTACATAAAAAGATTGGTAGAAGAAATTAAAATGAATATATTTGATCAATTTTAGTCCATTTTAAATGATAGGGATTAACACGTTTACTTGGAAACCATTAAACTGCCCAATATTAACATGCGGTTACCTCTTTTCTAACTACCCACTATTTAAAAGTTTAAAATATAATTTAAATACACGTGATTTATTTAATGACCCAGATAATAGATGCCACTACTCCATTGGTATATATTATAAAATCTTTTTTATTTAAATTATATTTTAAATTTTTATGTACTTTCATGCAACAAATAAAATTTATATGTACTCCGTACAACAATCGAAAAAAAGTAGGTGAATATGAAAGAAACAAATATATTAATAATGTATAGTTAAAAATATATTTGTAACTACCTATTATCAATAGTGGACTGCCCATTATTAATAGTGTGTTAGAAATATATTTGTAACTACTCATTAAATAAATCACGTGTAAATAGTAATGGGTAGTTACAAATTTATTTCCAGCACAGTCTACTATAAATAATAGGTAGTTACAAATATATTTTCAGCACATTATTAATATATTTGTTTCTTTCATATTCACCTACTTTTTCATTTGTTTTACGGGAGTACATATAAATTTTATTTTTTGTACATAAAAATTTGAAATATAATTTTAAGTAAAAAAGATTTCATATTATATACCAATAGAGTAGTGACATGCATTAGTTGGGTCATTAAATAAATTACGTGTATTTAAATTATAGTTTAAATTTTTAAACAGTGGATAGTTAGAAGAGAGATAACCGTGGCAGTTTAATTTTTAAATAGTGGGTAGTTAGAAGAGAGGTAACTGTATTAATAGTGGACAGTTTAATGATTTCCAAGTAAACGAATTAATCCCTATCATTTAAAATGGACTAAAATTGATCAAACATATCAATTTTAATCTCTTCTACCAACTTTTTTATGTACAAGTTTGAATTATTGATATTATTAATATTTTTTATTATTTTCAATTTTTTTTAAAAAAAAAAAGTACATATATATCGTTTATGGTCGCATACATCTATCTTATCTCACTTACATTGTAAATGATGATCACTGTAAAATGATAAGAGAACTGTATTTATTTCGATAAATATTTTTAAAATTATTTATTTTAGTAATTATTATATTTATTTAATTTATAAAAATAAAAGACCCTAGCACCACATGGAAAGAGGAAATTGTTTCTTACTTTCTTTTAAAAAGCATGACATAAATTTACTTGAAGTAGCATATTAAAAAATACAGGTAGCTCATGTTCAAGGGAAAAAAAGGTAAAGGTATTAATTTTCTTCCCTCCAACTATATTCTTGGAAGCATCTCAGCTTTGTTCTTCTTGGGTAAGAGTAGATCTTCAGTAAGGAACATGGATTCAACACAAACCCATAAAGAAAATTTGGGTGGTGCCAGCTGCTCCTGAGTGGAGGTCTTATCATGGAAGGAGAGTGTTGACATTGGAGTTTTCATATTGAAAGAGTTGCTCAGAAACAATAAATTTTCATGGTTGGTTTTGGTGGTAATAATGGTCAAGTACTCAGCGTAAATTTGGTCAAATACTCAAAAGTGTAAATTTCTTACCATGTGGGCTCACATCTCCCTGTTATTGACACTAGGGATGGCAATGGGAAGTAGGGGCGTACATGGTCCGACACGACTCGAAGATCCGGCCTAATCCCAAATACTTTAGGGACTAATTTACTGTGATTTCATCGGGTTTAGGATCGGGTAAGGGTCTCAAAAATAGATCTAATCATTATTTCGGGTCGGGTCCGGGGCATAGTTCGGGTCACCCGAACTCGGCCCGGTGGCCCGGTCATCATACACAATTAATATTTTGTGTTATTAGTGATGGATGATGGCTATTCTTATGTGGAATTTAAATATTGTAAACCTTAATATTTTGTCTTATTAGTCATTATAAGATTATAAGTTAATGTTTTATGTTTAAAATGCATAAGACTTTAGACTAATGCATAATATTGTGTTATTTGTATTGATTTAAATATTTGGTGTTATTAGACAATATTAGTATTGATTATGGTTATGCTTTAATTTTAGAGAAGGGTTGGTTCTTGTTATATTTTTTTAAGTGAATTTTACTATGTGAATTGTGAAATAATGGTTGGAGATTAGGTGATTTTTACATGTTAAAGACCCGGTTTTTACCCAGTTTTCACCCGACCCGAAGGTGCGTAAGTTTCATCGAGTCTAGGATTGGGTTAGGGTCTAAAAATTAGGCCCGATCTATATTTCGGGTCAGGTCTGGGTTAAGCCAAATGCGGTGTGGCCCGGCCCATGTACACCCCTAATGGGAAGGGTAGCAGCAGGCTTTTGCCCTATCCGATCCCGTCCTATAATAACCTGCATTAAACCCATCCCGCTCGTACCATAGGTAGTAAAAGGTTAAGCTCTAACCCGCTCCTGTGGGTACCTGCTCCTGCGAGTACCCGCCCCGCCCTTACCTGCCCCTATAATTATTAAAATTTAACAAATAAAATTAAATTTTAAAATTTATATAACCATCATTACATACAAAACATAAATTAAAATAAAAATTTAAATATGATACAATATTATTAATTATTTTACTAATTATTATATATATATATATATACCAGGACAGGTAGGGGTGGATTTAACCTAAACCCGCCCCGCCCCGCCCCGCCCAAGAACCCTCCCCGTTAAAAATTCGCTCCGATGCAAGGACAGATAATTATCCGCTCCAAGCAGATAAGGGCGGAATGGGTACCCACGAATTCGAATAGTGTTGTCACCCATAATTGACGCTGTCAATTATACATGGATACTGCACTGTCAACATCTTTGTATTACCAATTGATTAATCAATAATATCTCAAGTCTTGTCTTGCACTATTCTGTTTTAAAACTATTAGGTTGACAATGACATTTGTATTTCACTTCTTTTAGTTTTCTCTTTCACCATGAAACATTGAAACCAATAAGGTGTTCAGACACAGGTTACTTCACTCAAAAAATTGTTTGTGAATTGGATTTTGAAGTGTCTCCCGTTTCAAGTTCAAGTATGTAACTCAGTACTTTGACATTGGTAACATAAAAACCTAAAAGGAACAAGTGAAGTTGAATTCGCTGTACTAAAATAAAAGCCAAGCATTGAAAATCATTAACTTAACCACATTAATCCAGTGGTCAACTCTGTTACTCATCTCTGAAGTGTTCTTCAATGGTTTCACACCAAAATTGAAGTCAACACCCAGTCCCAGAGTATACCTGTAACTTCTTAACTATTCAATCCAAGAAGCTTAAGTCATGTTCGACTTTCAGTTTAAATATTGTCACGCATTTTTTCTTAGAAAATGTTAATTATAATAGTAGAGTTTATACGAAATAGGTTCAATAAAACTCTCAGTTCTTTCCTCTCGGCTCTCGGCACATGTTAAAAATAAAAAATAAAAACACAAATAAAAATAATAATAATTAAAAAAATAAAAAAAATAATAATAATAACAATAATGAAAAGAAAAACAACAACAACAACAATAAGGGTCCTATTTCTCTTGGTTAACTACTAATAAATACTTCCTAAAGAATAATAGGTACATGATATTCTATCTATTACCCTCATGTGCGTCCATAGAACCCAAGTCCTTTCCATGGTGCAGATCCCGAGTCTGTGACCACCTGAGAGGGTGTGACCTCGGCTTTTTCGAGATCCAATTGTATTTATTTACTTTGTCTCTCATTTTTTATTCTTTTATTTTTTTTGTTTTTTTTTGAAAACTTGAAGTTGAAAACTAAACTAAAAATCCAACAATTTTGACGGTCAAACTTGAGTTTTTATATAGCAATACTCAAATAAATGTCCATGACTGAACCTTTCAAGAAATCATGAGATATTCAAATTATCTTCGGAATAAAAAAATTGGTACAGGAGCACACGGTCGGTTTACCATTCGGAGCTTGCAGCAGATCCAATTCTCAACAGGCATTCTCGCAGCAAAAGTTTCAACAGCCTCCAATTCCTCCCTGCACATATAAAAACATCAGTGTTTGTGAAAAGTATGTCTGTTAGTTACGTAATGTTATACAATATACATATAATAAAAGTGGCAGCCTAGTGCACAAGTATCCTGCGTTACTCGCAGAAAGGTCACATCCAAAGGGTATAAAGTAAGCAGCCTAACCTGATAATTACATCAATGAATGTTTCCACTGCATGAACATGTGACTTTAAGGTCACACGGAGACAACTTATTTGTTGCTCCAAGGCTCTCTTTCTGAATATATTATACATATAAGTCCATGTTATAGATGAATGAGCATTCTACTTATTGCAGAAAGAACAATAACTATTCCCTCTCTTTCCCAAAAAAAAAAAAAAAAACTATTGCCTTCTCCTAAATGCATTGTCAAAATATATTAATTTTTCAAAGAATTTACAAAGTGAAAAACACTGTTTTGGGAACGAAGGAATAACATGTAAAGAGAGGAGAACCAAATAATGAGAAGTGAAGCGATGGTAATGACTAAAGGGCGAATAAGCATTGTTTAAGGCCAAGCAACATATTTTGTTCATGTAATTTTTTTTTCATACAAGAATTATTTAAGAGTTTTGTTAATCAATTCTCAAATTTTTTAAGAATACTAGTTAAGAAAACCAAGAGTAGGAAATGTTTAACAAAAATAGTAAGATTTTTAAGCTAAGGCATTGAATAGTTGGAAAATTCAAGAGTTCCCACTACTATCTTTTAAGCAGACCATTAGAGTAAGGACACTCGTTGGCTGATGAGGTTCCAAGGTTCCATCATTAGGTACCGAAAGAACCTCACCAGTCATCACATGCGAACGCGACCTGCAAGTTTGCAGTATTACAGTAGATACCGAGCAGACCCCATAACAGTCCCACTGCTACCTATAGTAGAGTGGCAAAAGCACTAAGAAAATCCAAAAACCAAATTGTTGACCCAGTGAAACTGAATTAATCCCACAAGGTATTGAAACTTCAAAGCCGGTGCTAAAAATACATGTCCATGGATACTTTTACAATCTAAGGTAATGAACAGTGGATGAGACTAAAAAGAGAATTTATAAAAAGATTATCTAGTCAAAATCACTACTGAAATTTTTCGAGGAAGCAGAGCAGATGGCTGCGCTTGTCAAACATTAATTGAACTTAATTACTTCAAAATAACTTAACTATTGGTTATTGAAATGCTCAAGACTTCGCCGAAGCGAATCATGCTTCAGATAGACAGATACAGTTAAGATATTGATGCCAAATTAGCATATTGTGCGTTACAAAAAAATTCAACATGGAAACAAACTATAGAGACAGGAATATTACCGTCCACCAGGGTGCCCAACATAGACCACAATACTGATAAGCCCTCCTGGCATTAGAATTCTCTCTGCAGCTTCCAGTGCCAGAAACGTTGTTTCTGGCCTTGTTATTATTTCTTTTTTGCCACCAGGAAGATAACCCAAGTTGAAGCCAACAAGCCTAAAAGGAAGTATTGTGGCACATTAAGATAGAGCTCACAGCTTTAAAAGTGACCACCATGATGAGTGCTTCTAAAACATGGTAAGTACATAAGTGGACTTGATATTCAAGATTACACATTAATAATATTCAGTTCAAGAACACAACACTGATAAACCAAAAGTTCCTTTCACATCTCATGGAAAAAATGAGAAAACACTAATGAAATTTGAACCTCCCTTCCCTTTTGGATACAATGACAGTAATGAGATTTGAACCTAGGATCTTATGCATACAACATAAATCCCACACCATTAGACCCCTCATGGTGCCCTTTTTTTAATATCTTTTTTCTTATAATACTATTCATCAGTTCCTTATCTCAACCCACCACCATTAGGATCACCACTTCATTGGTGGCAGCGCAACTTTGTCAAAACTATCCCCCTTTCTTTCACAATTAGTGAGACCACATCATCAATAAAGAAAACGAATATATCTGTTTATATTATTTTATTTGTCTCTCCTCTTCAATGCTGAAGTTAGGAATACTAAAAGTAACAAAAGTACAATACTTGGATTGGGTTTGAAAAAGTACTTGATACAGTGACTATCATAATAGTTATTGATGAAGAAAACCTATGTATAATATATTGGTTAAATAGCATGAGGCTTTTCAAATACTAGCATTTGCAAAGTGACAGTAGAACACTTTGAATAGATTAAGATTCAATGGTTGACATAGCTTCTTCATTTACCAACCCAAATCTGATGAAGTGCATGCTAGGATGGCTATCATTATGGTAGCTACGGTAGCTATACAACTTTGGCAACCCTTTAAAAATGTTGCTAAAATTAACGTCATGCTTTTTATATTTTTGCAACATTTTTTCCTTTTAAGTTTTAAACTAAAAAGTGTTTTCAAATATTTGAAGAGTATTACTTAAATTTTAATAGCACTTTTTAAATGTTGCCAAAATTGTAAATCTACCATAGCCACCATATTGATAGCCACCATAGACTCTACCATCCAAAAATGCTTGTGGAAATAGTATGATCTAAAAAATATTTATATATTTCGTTGTGTTCAAATTTTGAGATAGATTTGCTTAGTCTTGATAGGATTCATTCAAATGAGACCAACTTGGACTTAAGGCTAAAATTTAGTGTGTGTATGTGAGGTGCTGGTTTGGTGGCGTAGAAAAAGAAGCAAAGGATTTGCAGAGTAATTAGGAATTCATTTCACAAACACAACCTATTGAATGAAGTATTTTAGATTTTGGTGATTACAATTAAACTAATTCAATTACATCGACTGTTTAGAACCATTAGTTTCTAAACACAAAATGTGAACATAGGAATTGAGTTTAGGGAAAGTGAGTACCTCACTAAGGCATTCCTTGGAACCACTTCTTCCATTTTACTATGACAGATGTTGACTAGCTTGACAAGTTGTCTCTGCATATATTTTGCAATTAGTTACATAGTAGATCATAATTTTTGCTAAATTAATTACATTGAAATTAAAAGTATTAAATACTTAAATAACATACAGTCATACCCTACAAAAGAATTTCAAATATAATAATAAAAGAAAAGCACATAAAACTGAGACCGAATAATTTGAAGCAGCACCAAAAGTTATCTGGACAAATTTGTCTGTATAATATAGCCTTTTTTTTTTGGATGAAATATAGCCAACTTATTTATACCAGAGCTGAAAATACTTTATACTTATTTTCAGTTCTCACCTCATCCGGATTTAGTGATTCTTCAAGCAAGATAGAAGTATTATCTAAAGCATCTTTCTGAATATCCAATGCATATACATAACCTTTTCGAGAATCATCAGCAACCAAGTTGAGCATTGCCAAGGTGTCAAAGCCGTTGCCACAAGTGGCATCTAGGACTGTGTCTCCCTTCTGGACAACATGTTTCCATACCCTGGAACGAAGAATGAATGGTAAGTAGCTGAAGTAACAAAATTTATGCCATAGGGTTGCAAGTTGCAAAGTGAAAACAATACAATAGGCATACCACGAGAGTCCTTTAACAAGCAATGTTCATGATTACTTTCTAGCTAAAACCTAAGCTCCACTATAAGCTAAATAACAGTAGCACTCAAAAGTGGAATAAATAGAATGCTTCTGCAAATTATTAGATTAGTTTATGCAAGTGGAGCATTTGATCAACTTCAAGCATATTAGAGATATTAGTAGATTAGTTCGTTAGCTAGAAACTTGTTCTACTTCATATGCTATAAAATATAAATGGTTTGCTTCACTTGTAGTGCACACGTTTCCTCATTTTATCAATGTTAAGTATCTAAGGAAAGTGGGAAACCACACCTTAAAGGCTAGCTATTAAGAGAGAAGAACCACTCTCTTTAAATATAACATCAACCATCCCATACTACCTGACTTGGGACTTTGGGCACCCCATAATACCCAAGTCCCTAGCAATCAATTTCATATTTTCCAATTTGCACTTAGTCTTAGCTCTTTATTTTCAGTACCAACCAATAAAAAGTCTGCATATCTATTACATTGAAATAAAAAAGTCATGGTTTTGCACTTTTGCATAATTCTTTTTTATTGCAAAATTCAAATAGAGCTGATATGGTATGAGAGAGAAATCAATACAGCATATATTGGGTGATGATATTACCATTACTATTTTAAATAATGTCACTCCACTCCATACATGATTTTCTTGTATTGTATGTTTGCATTAATTTATAAAAAAAGGAGTGGCATTATCAAAATAGGAGTATCAATATGTATTCTCCGTATATTAAAAGTTGAGACTTTTAGACTCACCATTTTCCACAAAGAAACAATATCAACTAAAAATTGAATACTTAAAAGGCAAACACATAAGTACAGTTTTTTCCATAATCAATAAGCAGAGCAATTGGAGGAATTTATAAAATTTGTGATACAATATCGACTTTTAATTATAGAAAAACATATTAGCTCCCTTAGTATACACTTGGTTAGTGGGGACAGGAACAAGAAATAGAAAAATGTGTTTCCCTTCACCATCTAAGGACACAAAAAACATTATTTTCTACATAAACACTTTTTTTTTTACATTTATCGAGAATCAAATCGAAATAACTGAAGAAAAATAAAAGAATTCTTTTTTGCAAGTTTGAAAAATCTCTTACTGGAAAGCCACAACAATTGCACCTATGAAAGCAGCTAAGAGAATTATTGAAATTAGCTCAAATGGAAGAAAAAAATCTGTTGATAAATGAACTCCAATTTATTGACTAGTAACGGATTCTGACTTCTGAGGAGGGAGGGACTATACTGATTGATTAAATTGCATACCCCGCATGCCCATTAACATATAAATTCAATCACTCGTAATATCACATTAGAAAAAATGGTTATTTTCCCCATTGTTCATCAAAAGAACGGATATGATTGAAACATATCCGTAAATACCATAAACATATAAATGAAATGATGCAAATCACCAAGTTAGGTCCCTAAAGATTTTTTTGCGGACAATTATTCCATTCGAAAATATTGAACCTAACCCGTGGACCCCAATGATAAAAGAACAACATTCGACATACATGTGAGCAAGGTCTGTTGCCTTCTTCTTGCCACACAGATAGCTCACCAAAGTATCATCCATTCCTGAAAACAAAGGCACAATATTATGCAACTGAGTTCCCACATATTTCAACTTGAATATATAATTGAAATTAAAAAGAAAAACGGTTACCAAAAAGAGGAGAATGTTTTGGCGAAGCAGAAGGAGGAGAAGATTGAAGGGTATTGGCCTCAGAAATGAAGTCATTTTGCCTAGAGGGTTTCGCGCAGCAACAAAAGGTGTTGATCCTTTGAGGGGGAATGGCCAAGAGATTGCGGGGAGAGCATATTGTAAGAGAAGTGAAGCAGAATCTAAGGGATGACATCAGTCACACTTAATCTTACTTACAAAGTTCAAACCAATGTAATTTGAATATTTTTAAATCCAAACCCGAAATAAAACAAAATTTACTCGAGTAAACCAATTTTTCTAACAACCGGACCACCAATTGAATCGTCCGGTCACTCAAATCAAATGATCTGCTGTGTAAGCTTTTGAAAATCGAGTCGATCGTTTTTGTTATTGGTTTATTAATTTAAAAATTCAATTAGTTTAATTATAGTTTAACTGAAAATCTGAAATAATCGAATTATAATAGAATAATTTATAAAATTATAAATAAATTTATAAAAATATAAATAAACGTTAATATAAATTTTAAAATTTATAAATTAAAAATATAAAATTGAATAAAATTTTATAATTTTATGTAAGTACAACACAAGAATTAAATAAAAAAAAACAAATATCAAAATTTATATATGTATATAAGTATACTATAGAATAATAAATAATAGATAAAAAAAATTATTAGTTTAATTGTATCTTAATTTGTAAATATTTGCTTGAAAAATAAATATATTTTATATCTTTTAATTTTTAATATATTTATTTTAAATTAGATGTATTATATTAATTTATTATATAAAAAAATATTAAAAAGACAAATGAGCTTTTTTATCGACAGAGTTACTACAAAAAAATAAGCTTTTTGCCATGCTTTTAAAGCGTGCTAAAAAAGTGTGAAAAAGCGTGCTGATAGTTTTTTGTCACGCTTTTTGTCGATCTATTGGCATGTTTTCTTTTTATCCACGCTTTCATCTATTGCCACGCTTAAAAGCGTGGCCGTATGTATAACTCTATAGCTACGCTTTAAAAGCATACCAAAAAGTGTACATATAGCCATGCTTTTGAAGCGTGCCTAGAAGGTTTGTTTTGGCTACGCTTCTAAAGCGAGCCGATAGGGGTAGATATGGCTCCACTTTTTAAGTGTGCCAATAGGGTAATATATGGCTACGCTTGGTAAACGTGGCTGTTGATGACAAGAAGATACGGCTATGCTTACAAAGCGTACCAATAGATGAGGATATGGCTATACTTTTAAAGCGTGCACGCTTTAAAAGCGTACCGAAAAGTGAAAGATATGGCTACGCTTTTAAAACGTGCCAATAGTAAAAGATATGATATCGCTTTTGAAGCGTGCCAATAGTGAAGAAACATGATCCTATTGCCACGCTTTTAAAGCGTGCCTATATCCCTATCATCAAAAAAGAAAATCTGGCATATGCTTTTACCCATACTCTAATGCACTCCAAAAATAATAAAAAAACATTGACAAAAATATGTGAATATCATTTAAAAAAATTAATTAATAAAAATTAGTATTACATTAATAAAATTCAAACCAAAGTAGTTATAAAATACATTGGGCTAAAAAATATCAATACATATAAAACTTATTAAAAGTTATTAACTTATTCTATCTCTTTGTCATTTTTGTGTAAAAAATAAAAAAAATTAAAAACTAAATATCAATAATCCAAACATAATGGCAAAAACTCATGCTGCTGAATCTTGTAGCTCACACCATTGTGCTTTAGAAAAAGGAGATAGCCCTCTTAGAAGAACTTCTATAATTTTTGTAGCGCTTGAGGATTTTATATTCTTCATGCATGAATATCAATGCAGTTTCTTTACTTCCCGTTCTTCTTACCTGCAACAAGTTTAAAAGAAATGCCATGAAAACACACTCAACCATTTTATCTTCATTTAATAATGATTTCAAAAAGTCTAAGCACAACTACACAAAACATAATGCAGTTTTGTATTGTAACTATCAGCTTGAAAATGCTGTTATACCTTAAATTGCATAAAGTCTCAGTAAGGATGCATAAATTGCATAAAGCTAAAACAAAACAATGTTTGATCCATTTATACTCTTGAGAAAAACAAAATTACTCTTTGAAGTCAAATAATTGCCTAGCGTATAGCATTACAAGTTCCAAATTTCATATAGATCAGATACTATAAATCACCTATAAACAGTTTGTAAAATATATTTATATATAAATATATATAATGTAGAAACTGATCAGATACTACATTATGACCAGTTTGTAAAATATAATCAGAAACCTATAAACAATAATGAAATATTAGATACGATCTATATTCATTAGAGACAAGCTGTTTTGAGATATCCATATTACTCTGCTGTTGACACAACACCTCAAGCACATCATTACCGATTCAGAACCATCCTTAATGCATGCATATACTCGTACATTAGTAATAGAACTAGTAATAGAACTATTAATTATTAATATTATAATAATAGAATATCTTTTTTCTACTTAAGCAATGACTTAAGGATAACACGACTAAAGATAACAAGCTGCAAGCAATGATGTCAGTGCATTGGAAAATTAAATGTAGGCCACTAGAAATATTGATTTTAATTCCGAAATTTTCAAGTAATCCATGAAATAGATAAGATAAGCAAGGAAGGTCGACCAAATATTCAATTACTGGATGTGAGCAAGCAAAAATAAAAAATAAGAATAAAATGGCATAAGTATAATTAATATGTCAAAGGGAGAAATTCCTACGTAACGTTGGGGATTTGAGTTGAAAAGGAATCAAATGAAAGCCAAAAACATGTGTTTGTTTCCTTTTGGATTGCGTGGTTTTACTGGTTTGTATTTAATGAACCAAAAACCAAAGCAAAGGGTTGCTGGAATTGGAGAGGGACCTACGCTCACACTGTCACACATTACCCCCACTTGATCACATGCACCGTCCAAACTCCCTGTACTCCATGTCAATTTCTTCAAGGGTCTCTATGTGCTCACTCACAAAGCTGAGATACAAGGAGGAGGAGTGTCTTTTACTCTTAAGGCTATTTCACAACTTTCAACAGTGTCTAATGCAAAACACAATTAAAATTTAAAACCGGGTAAAAGTCCAAAAATAATGTACCTCACTGGAACAGCTAAAAGACTCCTCACACCTTTCTGACCAAGCTCAACGAGAGTTTCATCTGTATATGGTTTCAACCACTGTACCAGGCCCACTCGACTCTGGAAATTCATCCAACAATTCCATAAGAAACAGAGGCTCTAAAAGGTAAGCCAACAATTCAGCAATTAAAAAGCAAGTTAATGAGGTCCAAACTAACCTGATAAGCAAGAGTGTGCTTATTGTTAATTCCTCTAGCTTTCAACTCCTGCATAATCAGATTTACCATCACTTTGTGCACTGATAAAAATAATAATAGCAGTAAGTAGAAGCAGAAGTAAAAGTATTGATATGAGGTGCTCCATTAAGTAGAAGCAGAAGTAAAAGTATTGATATAGTGTATATGGGGCTTTTGCAAATATTAGGTTATTTGAGTGTTTGAGAAAAAGGTATACAGGAACCATATCATAGATATTCTACAGCTATTCCAGGGTTGTGAAAGTAACTCATCTGACTATATTCTGTGATCAAATAATAAATAAAAGGGGGAAATAGAGACAATGGGATGAAATTTACAATAACAACTTCAGCTTGCAATTATTTGATATAATCAGAATAAAAGTATGCCTTTATAATATAGAGAACTAAATTTCCAATTTAAAAGAAGCAAATGATATTATGTTTACACATAACAGTTAATAACATGATACATTCTAAAGAAAAACAGAAACTTAGACTCTTACTATGGCAAGTAATTACCACATCCCAACCTGCCTCTTCACTTCAAAAAGGATACAAAGCAAACAGGACAAAGAAGAAACATATAAAGAGAAGATTTATTAGTGTCACTATTATTACCCTTAGCCAATGTTGAATACAAAGGACATGCGAACCAAATAGTACCATTCTGTATCTGTGAGATCCTCCGGAGACAGTGCTGCTGAACGCCTTTTGGTTTGAGGGCTGGCTTCTACAGCTTTGAGGGACTTGTATAACTCCCGAAGCTGCTCACTCCGCTGTAACCCTATCTGATCAAAATTGAGTTCCACTCCTTGTCTTAATGTCTCCATCGTAATATCCTTCCCCCCAACTCAACACCCTGCTAAATGGGCACCATGAATAGAAAGAAATTGATTTTGAATAGTAGTATTATTGAATTGTGGTGTTGTCTAAGAAGCCATTGTATTGAGTTGTTCATATTAGAGAAGAAGAAGAAGAAACAAGTCATGATGTATCTCGTCATATGAAGTCCATTGAGGTATTTTCACAAACAACACATATTCAAGAAACAGAAAATGAAAAAAAAATCACAAAACAGAACTGAAATTCAAGGAAACAGTTAGTTAGAAGTTAGTACCCGGGTTGGGTAGATGAAGTAGACCAGAATATTGCATAGCTCTACTGGATGCTTCTCACAGACAAAGCAAGCTGTTCTTTGAAGTTCTCCAGCAACATTTCCTTGTTCTTTGGGTTCAGGAAAATAACCTTTCAGCTTGAATCATACTTGATTCTCCCCATGAAACCTAAAAAATGAATTAAGCAAACTCTTAAAAAATTTGGTCTAGAAAACACATTGGTATACCAGACAGCAGCTGACAGAATTTATATCTTTATCAGTTTTACAAAGGGCATTTGTGAAGAATACAAAAATAGAAGAATTTTTATAGGAAGGATAAAATCTGAGTTTCCAATGGCATTAAATACATAGAAGTTCACTTTCTCTATAAAATCATTTCCCTTTTGTATTAGTAAAACTCTCTCTATACCAAATCATATCCGCAGAGAACACATTAGGATAAAAAGTAAAAACATATATCCAGGCCCCAAAAAAATGAGTATGAACAGAGGATACTTATTTGATTCAGATCAAATGCTTAGCTTCCTACCACCAGATTATTGCAAAATTACAGCATTTAAGCTAGGAAATAATTTTCTTTTGATGAAATGCAAACCGCAGTACATAAGCCTATTACATGTCTTGAAGGTTGAAACTTCTTTGATGGAGCTGCCTGCAATTGAAACTTTTATCTAACTATTCAATTCCATTAGACAAAATCAAATACAAGAACGAAAACGAATTGAGCACTCACATAGTTGCATAGAACTTCCAACACACCTTCATCACAGATACACTGCTGCACCAAGACCGTTCTAGGTGGCAGTGCACCAGAGACCCTCACACCCTCAAGAAACCTCCATTTAGTATTTCTTTACCAAAAAATTGAAGACAAACATCAGAAACCATTCCAATAAGCAATTTACATCATAATCAAACAAAATAACAAATGATCATATCACTCAAACCTTATATCAAGTATCTGTACTATTCGAATAAATGCATGTGTCATGGTAAGGCAAAGCACATATAATAAAATAGACAATCCATCGCATTCCCCACACCAATGCAATCAAACTAGAGGGTTCACCACATAATAGAAACAAAACAAAAAGAGAGGTGATTACAGTTGCAAGAGATGATTATATAAGAAAAGAAAACATTAATCAGCGTTATGGTGAGGGTTGAATAGAGAAATTTGCGGAGGGTTGAAATAGAGAAACAAAAAGGGATTAAATCTTTAAATACGTACCTTCTTGTGTTATGGTGAGGGTTGAGCGCCGATTGAGGGAGGAACGACGATTGAGGGAGAGGCAGCGACGATTGAGTCAGCGTCGACGGAGGTAAGGTTTGAGCAAGAGAGAACGAGCGCTGATGGAGGCCTTGCGAGCGAGAGTGAACGCCGACGGAGGGCGCGCCGATGGAGGGTGCGCCGGCGGAGGCAGCACCGATTGAAGTTTCCAAGAGTTGTAAAAGAGGGATAAAGGGTTGCAAGAGAAGGATAGAGGGTTGCAAGTTGAGAGCGGGCTACGACCTGAAAGATGACGATGGATTCTCACTTCTCAGTGATGAAGAGGGCTGCGAGCTGAGACCTGAGAGGGCTGTGAACTGAGAGAGAGCTGCGAAAGTTTAGGGTTCTTAGTTGAGTAATGGAGAGGATTCGAGGGTTTGGGTTCTCACTTCTAAGTTAGGGCTGTTTTGAGTGTTCTGATAAAGAAATTAAGTGTTTGAGTGAGAAATTAAATTAAGTGGGAATCCTATCGTCACGCTTTTTTAGGGTCCCAAATAATTAGAGTTTATAGGCACGCTTTAAAAATGTGCCCCGTATCTTGACAAACTAGCCACGCTTTAAAAGCGTACCTGTTTCTCTTTATGGGCACGCTTTTGAAGCATGACAAAAAAAAGGGTAGTCAAATCATAAATCAGTGGCCATCTTTATAAAAACGTGCCAAAATCTCTCTATGGCCACGCTTTTGAAGCGTGCCAAAGAAAAGCATGGCCGAATCACAAATCAATGGCTACTCTCATAAAAGCGTGGCCATTAATCACTTTTGGCCACACTTTTAAAGCGTGGCAAGAAAAAAGGGTGCCGATAGGCCTTTTTTCTTGTAGTGGTGCCAGTTTCCAAGTTATGGCCACATTTATTAAGCGTGACTGTTAAGCACAATTGTACGATATAGCCACGATTTTTAAGCGTGGCCATAAGTTAGCTCACAAATACTCTTTTTTCATTAATCTTCCTAATATTTCTTGCAAAATTCATATATAATTTTAAAATCATAGACCAAAAAGAACTATGTATATATCAACAAATCCAATATATATATATACTTATCACCAAAAAAGTAGACTTTGATTACAAAGTACTAAATAGATGAATTATAATTCCAACAAGTGTCACATATCTATTTCTTTTACATACTTAGTTACAAAATATCAAACTTCATGATTAGTGTGATCATTTACTATGAACTCTATTATTTTTACCACTGTCTTACACAATTTTAAATATTATTGTGTTAGTGCATGTTATAAAGGCTAATTAATAATACAAATCCAATTTCAAATCCAAATTGATTAAGAATAAAAATGGCAAGACGATTTTAATTAGGTCCCGCAATAAAGTTATTAGCATTTGGCAAGTACATAATTGAAGCATATATAAATGTTTAGAGAAGGGGGGTGGGGGTGGAAGAGAGCATGTAATTCATCAATAATTAACTAAAAAAGATAGCACCCACTTGGATAGAGGAATCTAAGAACATATATATAAATGTATATTTAGACCTTTCAACTGTCATATAAAAAATGTGGCACACCCTGTTTTCACATCTTTTTTATTCACCAGCTTCATTAATCTAAGCACATGATTCATAATATTCGTTAGATTAAGACAACCTAAACTATTGATTTGTATTTTATAGTGGTTAAATTACTCTCAAAGAAAGAGGGGGCTGTGCTGTGTTACTAGCATATAATATATAGGCATTTTATATAATTTTTTTTGGGCAAGTTCGTTGCATGATAATTCAAAGCTCAAGACATTAGAGGACACTAGTTTTCAATGCTATACATAGTCACAACCATATACTGAAATTCAAAGTAAATCTAAATTCACACCGAATTAAAGCAATGAAGTTTGATGCAAAGGAGATATTCAGTTGCAAGTACTTATCAAAAAATATTTTTCAACTACCAATCTCTTTGCTTGTTGCAACTGTGGTTAGGGACGGATCCAAGGGGAGGGGCGGGGGAAGCATAGGTCTTGCCCCCTCCCCCAACTTTTTTGAACAAAATTAATCATTATAAGGATATAAAGTTATTATATATTATATAATTTTATTTGAAAAATAGAATAAGTAATTGTCTTAGATTAATAATTAAATTAGTATACTCAAAACAAAGTAACAATTTTTAAATTGAAAAAAATATTATTGCCAATTACTTTTTAATTAAATAAATTTCCAAATCTTTAAATATTTAAACCTTTTTTCTCTTTTTAAATAATTTTTTTAATTTTCCATCTATTATCATATAAAAATACTTTAATATTTATAATAACTAAAAAAATCTTTATATATTATAAGACATAATGAAATTTATTTATTTTTCTCATGATATTATATTAATAACATACATATTATGTAAATTCACTAAAATAATTATATTTTATATATTTTATTCATGAATATATTTTAAATGCATATAACAAAGTTAATAGAGCAACTTATTTATATTATTTTATAGTATATTTTTTATGATATGAAGCATAAAAATATAACTTATTGTCACAATAATACTCAACAAAATATGCTAATAAAAAACAGATAATTTTTATATTTTATCGAATCCAAAATAAAAAGAAAATATAAGAACTAAGATAAATTTTTTATGTAACAAGAATTTATTAGTATTTTTTTAATAAAAAAAATATTAATTATGATTATATAATATTTTAATTTTTGGCCCCTCCTCTACTAAATTCTTAGATCCGTCCCTGACTGTGGTGCTCTTTCCTCTAATCAGAATCATAAACAAACCACATTTATATGGGAACATAGAAGAAGAAACAAGAGAATGCAACATATTTTCTGGGCATTGGGCTACTTACTATTCTAAGGACCCTTATTACAATAATGCAACATATTTTGCTTAGACACAGATTTTACCACACAATGCATAAACACCACTAACTAATAATTAACTGATTGCTAACAAAATCAAGTAACAAAGAAAAATCAACAGTACACTTCAAGAAAATTCAACAACCAATAATGCATATTCAGCCAGCAACAAAAGTTCAATATGAAAAATGAAATTCTATAATCTAGAACAAGGCAGCGACCACCTATTTCTCTTTTTTTTTATCAGCATCTCTGTATGACAATAATACGAAGAAGATAGTAACTTACATTATCGGTTGGTGGAATGTGAGTTGATTCGGAGGAGCCCCAAAAGAGAAATTTGGGCAGCTTGCACTAAGGCTGCTACCTCTTTGTCACTCATTCTAGGGCTGATTTGGTGCAACATCACCTTTAATAGACCACAAACACTGTCTATCTTCTTCTCTAATGATAAGACCTTGTCATTGTATTCAAGTTTGACGTGGCGAATCTCCTCATCCTTTTTAAGAGAGCTTCTTCTAATCGAAGTCCCATAACAACGAACTCGACCTAATTGGTCCTTTTCTAGCACTGCTACAAATGTATCCTCATGATTTTTTCCTGCCTCTATGCGGTTTTGAAGTTTATTCTACCAAAAGTGACAGCAACAAAAAATACAAAGTCACATTAACTTAATATAAATACAAATCAATTTAGCATTTATATTGTACAATTCCAAATACAAATACAAAACTCACGATTGTTGTTTATGTTTTAGCATCAATTTCTTTTCCATTTTTACTTGTACGAGTTGCTGTGAAAACTTCAGCCCTTGATGATTCTTCATTATTCTATTTAGAGTCACATTAGATTTTGAAGAGAAAAACATACATGAAGCATACTAACTAGACAATATAACATGGATATAAAGGAGAAATTACAAAAAAAAATTGGACTTTTCTGTTTCATAATTTTTTGGCCTATGGTAATTATTCTTTTTCTTTTAGTGATCTCCCCGTTCTCTATTCTGCATACACAAGAAATAAATGAAAAAAATGTTATTTTATTAACTAAATGAACATAATCAGCACAAGCAAGTAATTAAATAAGCAAAATAACCAACAGAAGTAAGTCATTTAGGATACTACCAAAACATCCTACATGAACACATATCAAGATGTTTTAGAATCAACATCCTCATGTACTCATCATATTCGCTTTTCTCTTCTTTCTCACAACGCTGTTTTGCAAACATGTTTGGAGCCATATCTATGATAGTTGCTCGTAGATCATTTCTTACTAGATCAACTTCGCCATTATCATTTGGAAGACATAGACTCATTTCAAGTTCACATGGCTCCCTTGCATATATTATTAGGACATAGAGAATCATGATCACATGACCTCCAATGATAAAGTAATTAAAACAGATTCCACTTGTTATTTTGTAAGTTAAACTAAAATTAAGATAGTCAACTGGCACCGTAGAAACTAAATCTGTACGCCAGCAGCAGCAGCAGTACCACAATGGAAGCAAACCAAGAGAGATGGCAGTAGCAGTAGCAGCAAAAATATATCTACCAAAAGCCTGGATAAAAAAATAGACTTGAATAAATACTAATATAATTAATATATAACTTCCAATATTTTCCAGTAACCTCCCTCACTCACTGATTTATCACTTCAAGTTTTAGTTCATGTTTAGATATATAGAAAAAATTCGGCAAACAACACAAGATTCAGTTCAGGAAATAAACTAACAGAAAGCAAGCAAACACAAGATTCTGTTCAAGCAAACAAACACAAAATATCTGTGATGATTTGAGTGGCTTAAAGAGTAAAAGATATGTTCAAAAATATTTTTTACCAATGTTAAAAGATAAAGGACTAATGAACTAGTTAAAAAGTTTTCTTATAAGTATATAAGTATAAACAATATAAAAAGCCAAAGAGGACATGTTAGTTTTTGTTGGATCCACAAATTGCTAAATAGGCTAGCCATTGATGAGCGGATAATTTATACACTTTTTGGCATTATTTTTACATAGTTTTTAGTATGATTTAGCTAGTTTTTAGTATATTTTTATTAGTTTTTAAGTAAAATTCACATTTCTGGACTTTACTATGAGTTTGTGTATTTTTCTGTGATTTCAAGTAATTTCTGGCTGAAATTGAGGGACTTGAGCAAAAATCAGATTTAGAAGTTGAAGAAGGACTGCAGATGCTGTTGGATTCTGACCTCCCTGCACTCAAAGTGGATTTTCTGGAGCTACAGAACTCCAAACGGCGCGCTCTCAATTGCGTTGGAAAGTAGACATCCAGGTCTTTCCAGAAATATATAATAGTCCATACTTTGCTCGAGTTTAGATGATGCAAACTGGCGTTCAACGCCAGTTCCATGTTGCATTCTGGAGTTAAACGCCAGAAATAGGTTGCAAAGTGGAGTTAAACGCCAGAAATAGGTTACAAACTGGCGTTCAACTCCAAAAGAAGCCTCTACACGTATAAAGCTCAATGCTCAGCCCAAGCACACACCAAGTGGGCCCCAGAAGTGGATTTCTGCATCATTTACTCATTTCTGTAAACCCTAGTAACTAGTCTGATATAAATAGGACCCTTTACTATTGTATTAGACATCTTTGATTAGTTTTATGCTATCTTAGACCTTTGTGGACGCTGGCCATTCGGCCATACCTGGACCATTATCACTTATGTATTTTCAACGGTAGAGTTTCTACACACCATAGATTAAGGTGTGGAGCTCTGCTGTTCCTCATGAATTCATGCAAAGTACTATTATTTTTCTATTCAATTCAAGCTTATTCCTATTCTAAGATATTCATTCGCACCCAAGAACATGATGAATGTGATGATTATGTGACGCTCATCACCATTCTCACCTATGAACGCGTGCCTGACAACCATTTCTGTTCTACATGAAGATCAGATAGAATAAGTATCTCTTAGGTATCTAATACAGGGGGCTGAGTCCGAGATATTAGAGTCTTCGTGGTATAAGTTAGAACCCATGGACGGCCATTCCTGAGGTCCAGAAAGTCTAAACCTTGTCTGTGGTATTCCGAGTAGGATCTGGGAAGGGATGGCTGTGACGAGCTTCAAACTCGCGAGTGCTGGGTGTAGTGACAGATGCAAAATTATAGTAAATCCTATTCCAGTATGATCGAGAATCGACAGATGATTAGCCATGCAGTGACAGTGCATTGGACCATTTTCACAGAGAGGACGGGATGTAGCCATTGACAACGGTGATGCCCAACATACAGCTTGCCATGGAAAGGAGTAGGAATGATTGGATGAAGACAGCAGGAAAGCAGAGGTTCAGGAGGAACGAAAGCATCTCTATACGCTTATCTGAAATTCTCACTAATGAATTACATAAGTATCTCTATCCTAGTTTATATTTTAATTATGTTTTAATTATCAATTCACCATAACCATTTGAATCCGCATGACTGAGATTTACAAGGTGACCATAGCTTGCTTCAAGCCGACAATCTCCGTGGGATCGACCCTTACTCACGTAAGGTTTATTACTTGGACGACCCAGTGCACTTGCTGGTTAGTTGTGCAAAGTTCTGACAAAGTGTGATTCACGTTTGAGAGCACCAAGCCTTTGGCGCCATTGTTGATGATCACAATTTCTGTGCACCAGCCCTCTAAACTTTAATTATTTTTGTTTACCTTATCAATTATTTTAATTTAATTAGAGATTCTATTACAAAACATATAAATAATAGCAACATAACATTTATTATCTTAGTTGCCTTTATAGAAACTGCCAGAGTTTTTTAAATTAAATTATAAATGTCCAAGAAAAAAATGTTTACTTTCGTTCATAGATTAAAATTGGACAGTAGCAACTAGGATTAAAGTAGCTCGTATTTTGAAAATAAATTAAAGTGAAAAGTATAGACTAAAATTAAGATAGTCAACTAGCACCGCAGAACAGAAAATAAATTCATACCACAATAGCAGCAGCAGTACTACAGCAGAAGCAAATCAAGAGAGGTGGCAGCAACAACAGCAAAAAGATAACTACCAAAGGACTGAAATAAAACAAAGCTTAAATAAATACTAATTACTAATATGTAGCTTCCAATATTTCTAACAACCTTCCTCAGTCTCTGATTTGTCACTTCAAGATTTAGTTCAAGTTTAGACATATAGAAAAAATTCAGCAAACAAATACAAGATTCAGTTCAAGTTTAGACATATGATGACTTGCATTATCTACCCTTCTTTCTTACATAAAGAAGACCATAAAAGAGCATAAATCTCATTTGATCAGTACAATTGATGCATTATTTGATAAATATTATGGTACACCACTTTGAGATAAGTTGTGCTGAATTTCAGGTGAGAAAAATATCAAAAATTTGGTGGAAGACAAACAAGAAGCTGGGCGTGTGAAACTGGCGTGACACTTGAAGCAAACTCCACAAAAACGCACTGGCGTGGCAAGCCAGGAGCAGGGCATGGCACGCCAGTTCTAAAGTCCAGAGAAGAGATTCAAAGCATGCATATGGGCGTGGCACGCGAGAGACTGGGCGTGGCACGCTGATACAAAATTCCAGAGAGCCACAATGGAGGACACAAAAGGGGCGTGGCACGCCAAGCTGGGCGTGGCACGTGACGTGGCGGAAATTGGCGAATTAAGAATTGTTATAAGATATGCGTTGCAAGTATAGTTCTTAACCAACCAGAAATCCACTTATCAATTTAGAAGGGTTGTCACAAAAATTAAAATTAAAATACTGGGAGTATGAATCCCAGGTCGTCTCCCAACGAGTTGCAGAAAGGTGTGCTATTTTATTAATCAGATGTTTTCAAAAGGAGTTTGAGTTGAATAATCAGGAAATTAAATTGGAGAAATTAAGTAATTTAAATAAAAGCCTTGACTGGGAGTAGATTAGTTGGAAGCCCTATTCTTGTTGAAGTACTCTCAAGATTAATTGATAATTGAAGGTTGTTCTGTTTAGTTATCCCTTACTAGGTAAGAGAAAGTCAAACAAGTTGGAATGCTGTTTCTATTCACAAGTTCCAATCCGCTCAATTGAAAAGGATTAGTGTCAGTGACTAGAGAGCATTCCAACAGTAAACCCAATTACAATTTTTCTTTTAAGCACCCCAACTCAAGGGTTCCTTTCAATCAACTCCCCGTCAAGTTAGGGAACTACTCGCTCATCGTGAATGTGGAACTCATAACATAGGAAAGGGAATTAAAGAAAGACATGATAAATAAAACTCAAAAGAATCAATTAAAAATAAAAGTAATTCTTGTATTAATAAATTCTAAAATAATCCAATAGTAAAATTGAGTAAATTAAAGGACATGGAAGAGTAAAGCCAAGTAAAGAAAACGAACTAGAATGACGAAGTCTTGATGAGATAATAACTCTTCTCAATATCCCAATGCAAAGGGCAATAGAAATAAAATCCTATGAACTATGAACGTGTAGAGAGAAAACCTAGAGGAGGAGTAAAACTAGATCTAAAAACTAAAAATTGTGTGGAATGAATGTTGTTCTGGTTTCTGCATGTTCTCTGGCTCTAGCCTGCTTTTCTGGGCCGAAAACTAGGTCAAAACAGGGCACAAAATCGCCCCCAGTGAATTCTGCAGATTATGCAGATCACGCACGTCACGCGATCGCATCATTCATGCGGACGCGTCATTCGGCGTTTTGCTTTGCCACGCGGGCGCATCGTCCATGCCTCCGCATCACTTATGCTATTCCAATCCGCGCGGTTGCGTGAGCCATGCGGCCGTGTCACTGCGATTTCCTCTCTTTCGCCAGTCGCATAAGCCATGTGGCCGCGTCACTTGTCGCTGGTCATCTCCTTAATTTCTTGTGTTCCTTCCATTTTTGCCAGCTTCCTTTCCAATCTCCAACTCATTCATGCCCTATAAAGCCTGAAACATTTAACACACAGATCACGGCATCGAATGGAATAAAGGAGAATTAAAATACATAATTAAAAGTCTCTTAGGAAGCAAGTTTTCAATCATGTAATAATTTTAGGAAGGAAATATAAATGCATGCTAATCATATGAATAAGTGGGTAAAGACCATGATAAAACCGCACAATTAAGCACATTATAAACCATAAAATAGTGGTTTATCAACCTCCCCACACTTAAACATTAGCATGTCCTCATGCTTAGTTGAAGGAGATAAAATAAATGAGTAGGAACATGTAAAACTCATGCAATGCAATGCAACCTATATATGTGAATGTAACTATATGATTCTTGTCTACTTGATCAATAGTAAATAAGCTCTTCAAAACAATTACAGATCAAATTCCACTAATTCAATTCTCATGCAGTAAGAACAGATAAAAATACAAGAAGGTAGCTCATGAAAGTAGGGAACATAGAATTTTAAGCATTGAACCCTCACTGATGATGTATGTACGCTCTAATCTCTCTAGTGTATAGGGCAATCACTCTATCCTTCTCTAATCATGCTCTCTAATTTTTGTTCTTCTCCTAATCAATCAACAACATTTAATATACCAATGCAAACATCATGAGGTCTTTTCAAGGTTGTAATGGGGCCAAGGTAATGGTAAGGATACATATATGGCTAAGTAAGCTTATAAACTGAATCTTTAATTAACCCAAGCTTTAACATAACATATATATACATATATATTCTATATAGCTTTAGAATTCATACCTAGCTACCCAGAATTTCCCTTTCACATTCCATACTCATGTATCAACTTTTTATTTTAATTTTATCATACATGCATTGATCTTTGAATTCTTAACTTAGCATTGGGGAAATTTTGTCCCCTTATTTATTTATTGAATATTTTTGGTTTTTTTTAAACATAAACATAAAAATAAACATAGCTTATCAATGCACATAGATTTTCGATTCTTATAGTTTCACATGAGTAGGTGTCCAAATTCCCATTACATTATCATGACACATTCCCTTATTATCTTTTGTTCCCACAATTTCCCATACTTAATTAGCACACACAATTCTATCTTAAGCTAACCAAAGATTCAATTTGGGATATATAATTGTTTTTCTGCTTAAGGCTAGTCATGTGGTAAAATATAGAACAAATGGGATTTAAAGGCTCAAAGTGGCTAACAAAGGTAATTGAAAGGGTATGCTTAATTTGGATAAGTGAGCTAAACAATTAATGGTCTCAATCATATGCAAACATATAAATATAATAAACATTGGACATATAGGATGGAACAAAATATAGATCACAATCATAGAGAAGCAAACACACAAGAATAAAATAATTATGGTTAAATAATGTAACCATGCATAGAGGCTCGAATCTCAGAGGTTGTGTGTTCTTTAGCTCAAAAATCATGTTCCAAATACAACTTCAAGCAAATTTAACATAAAAGTTTTAATTAAAATTAGTGAAATTTTGTTCCAAAAATAGAGTCTTAGAAGAAACTTATTGTCTTCTCAATCAAGTAGAACATGCATGCAATTTATCCTATTCTATAAAAGAAAAACTAACTAAATATCCTAATTCATTGGTGTTTAGGGAAGAGAAATTACCTCCGGAAGTTAGGTACTGACCGACCTCCCCACACTTAAGGCTTTGCACCGTCCTCGGTGCCATCTGTCAGGAACAAAGGGGGGCTAGTAGCAGTGTCTCCACAGGCAGGACCATCATGGCTTCCTGTGCTGGTAAAGGAAGTGGAGTCCGGGGTGTCTAAGTCCTTGAATTTTCCCATAATCAGCTCCTTGAGGTATGTGAATCGGCGCTTGTGGTGCTTGTGGAGCAGTTGGTCTGTTGTAGGTGCTTGTGGTGTTGAAGAAGGAATATCTTCAACCGGTTCAGTCTGATGGCTTGTGGCGGCTGGTGGAGGTCTGATGTATTTCCTGTTAGGGACATACTGATCATCCCGTGGAAGCATGGCTTTGGTGTCCCTAGCTCTGTAGGAGACTCCGGCTACTGAGACAAGATCTGAGACCAAGGGGGGAAAAGGTAAGTTGCCCGCAATTTATACGTGTCCCATGGCATTCCGGATGTGTCTTGGTAGGTTTAGAGGTTGGTCTATAAGGATGCACCGTAGTAGAACGGCCATGTCCGCAGTGAAGGAGGACTCGTGAGTGCTCGGAAAGACGTAATGGGACATGATCTGTGCCCATACGTGAGCCTCCAAGGTAAGTACTGAAGCCGATATTCCCTTAGGGCAGGTACGATGGTATCCGTAGATCCAACGGCTGCCAGGTAGTGCGATAACTCTGAGAACGGTGTCCCAGTCAAATTGGTACATTTGGCGCTTGAGTGCGGCTTCTTGAAAGGCATCCAATCCTTCTGGAACAGGGGGAAGACCTAGAGCTCTTTGAATGGCCTCTTCTGTAATGGAGACTTGCTTCTGACGGACAAAGACAGACTGCAGGGTTGGCAGGTGGAAGTTGGAGTAGAACTCGACTACCCAAGAAAGATTGACCTGCCTCGGCTGTCTCTATAGGAAACCCCATTGTCTTTGTGCAATTTTTGGCTCAACAAAGGTAGCAATATGGTTTGGGAGGAGAAGAAGGTATTCGTTGTTGTAACTCCTTTCTGCCAGGATGGGGAACATCTGCTCACAGTAGCGATTGGAAAATCGCGCAGTGTCCTTTGCTGGGAAGGTTCTTTCTTTATCATCAACCTTTATAATCCTCTTAGTTCTTTTTGTTGAGGGTTTAACCGCAGTTGAAGAGGGCTCTGCCACTAGTGCTCTCTTTGTTCCTCTCCTTGCTGTTGATTTGGGAGTAGCTTTCTCTTTGCATTTCTTGGTGGCCATCCTGAAAAAGGGAAGAGAGAGTAAATTAAATTTAAAGAGATAGAGCAAGGAAGAGGATTGTATGAGTGATAATTAATGCACGGCAAAGAGTATGTCATTAACACATGGTCATGACTACATGTGAAAAGTTCATCAATGAAAAAAAAGCAAGTGCAGTTGAGGACAATTAAATACAAGGGGTTTATTGGCATGCAGGCAAAGGCATGAGTAGTATAGCTCAAGCATTTAATTAGTCAAATTTGTTATCACTCGTAACAAACTAGCCATCACGTTTGTATTGACAATTAAATTCAATTAATACGATAGTAAAGGGAATTTGTGAAAAGCAAGCATTGAATGTTAGAGTAGAATAACGTAGGAAAGTGCATAATGCCATATGGGCGTTTTCACAAACACATAGCATGCATGGTAAATAAGGCATAGAAAGTATTAAAGTGAACATACAAGCAACCCTTTAAAAAGGTATATAATTGCAAAACAATTTTACAACAATCCACAAGCATATAATGAGAAATAATGACTCAAATAAATTTCCAACACCAAGTAAAAAGGAAAAAGAAAGAAAAAGAAAATATGGATAATGGAAGTAAAAAGAAAAGAAAAGAAGATAACATATAAAAATAAGAAGAATAGTAGAAAAATAAGGGGGGAGAAGAAAAGAAAACCTTGTTAATGGGGGTGAGAGAGAGAGAGAGTAGAAGGTGAGAAAGAAGGAAGAAGGAAGAAGGAAAAAATAAGGTGGGAAAAGAGAAAATAGGATTTGGGGAAAAGAAAGATAAGATAATTGGTAAATCAGGGAAGCTGTGCTGCGCAAGCGACGCGGTCGCGTGAGGCACGCGGTCGCGCGACTTGCACTTATACTAATTGACGCAGTCGCGTCGGCCACGCGGTCGCGTGACCCGTTTCATGCTACTGGCGCGAGGGCAGCCTCGTGCTCGCACAACTCTCTGTTCGAAATTTTTATTTTTGCCAAATCTGGGGTGACGCGATCGCGTGGGGCATGCGATCGCGTGAGTGGCCATTAGAAGGATATGATGCGGTCGCATCGGTCACGCGCCCGCATGGGAAGAATTGTGCGTTCAGCACCAATCCAGCACCACTCTAGCACAACTTTCGGTTGTGCACCCTTTTCACGTCGAATTTCAGGGCACGTGGCCGCGTGAGTGACGCGGTCGCGTGGGAGGCCAATGTTCCCATTTGACGCGGTCGCGTGAGGCGATTTGTGCCACTGGCACGCCTCCAGCCACGCTCTTGCGTGACTCTCTGTTCGTTTTATTATTTTCTCCCATCACCTGCGGCGCGGACGCGTCAATGATGCGGTCGCGTCGCGCGAAAAATATATATTTTTTTAAAATATGTAAATGCAGATGCGCAAAAAATGTACTAATAAAGAGAAGAGTTATTGAATAGGAAAAACTAAGAATAAAGAAAAGAACGATCATAACATGGTGGGTTGTCTCCCACCTAGCACTTTGCTTTAACGTTCGTAAGTTGGACGCTCCACTAGCTCAGGCTTCGGCTATGTGGGGATCTTCCAAGAGGAAGATCTCGAGCTCCTTGTTTTTCTTCAGCTTCCCGCCATGGTACAACTTTAAACGATGTCCATTAACTTTGATAAGTTCAGAGCTTGAAGGATGGCTTAGGTGATAAACTCCGTATGGTTCGGCCTTCTCGACTCTGTATGGACCTTCCCATCTTGATCTCAACTTGCCTAACATGAGCCCCAGTCGAGATTTGTAAAGGAGGACTAAATTCCCAGGTTGGAACTCTTTTCTCTTGATGTGCTGATCATGTACAGCCTTCATCTTCTCCTTGTATAGTCTTGAGTTCTCATAAGCTTCTAGGCGAAGGCTTTCCAGTTCTTGCAGTTGCAACTTCCTTTCAGCTCCGACTTTCTCAATTCCCATGTTGCACTCCTTTACTGCCCAAAAGGCTTTGTGCTCTACTTCAACAGGGAGATGACAAGCTTTTTCATAAACTAAGCGGAAAGGACTCATCCCAATGGGTGTTTTGTATGCTGTTCTGTATGCCCAGAGTGCCTCTTGTAGCCTGGTGCTCCAATCTCTTCTATGAGGTTTGACTATCTTCTGCAAGATACGCTTTATCTCTCTGTTTGGCACCTCGGCTTGCCCATTAGTCTGAGGATGGTAGGCTGTTGCAACCTTATGAATTATCCCATGCTTCTTCATTAATCCTGTTAGTCTCCTGTTACAAAAATGGGTGCCTTGATCGCTCACGATTACTCGTGGTGATCCAAAGTGACAAATAATGTGGTTTCTCACAAAGGAAACAATAGTGTTAGCATCATCAGTGTGGGTAGAAATTGCTTCCTCCCATTTGGAAACGTAATCCACAGCTAACAATATATAAAAATAACCATTAGAATTTGGAAATGGACCCATGAAGTCGATGCCCCAAACATCAAAAACTTCACAGAAAAGCATAATTTGTTGAGGCATCTCATCCCTCTTGGATATATTACCAAATTTTTGGCATGGAAAACAAGATCTACAAAATTCAGCAGCGTCTCAAAAAAGAGTAGGCCACCAGAATCCACAGTCTAAGATTTTTCTAGCTGTTCTTTGAGGGCCAAAATGTCCTCCACTCTCATACGAGTGACATGCCTCTAAGATGGACTGGAATTCTGATTGAGGCACGCACCGTCTAATTACCTGGTCAGCGCCACATCTCCATAAATATGGGTCATCCCATATATAATATTTAGACTCACTTTTTAGCTTGTCTCTTTGATGCTTAGAAAAGTTTGGAGGAAAGGTGCGGCTAACTAGATAATTAGCTACAGGTGCATACCAAGGGACTACCTCAGATACTGCTTGCAGGTTATCAAATGGGAAATTATCAGCTATAGGAGTGGGGTCATCTGTAATGTGCTCAAGGCGACTCAAGTGGTCTGCCACTAAATTCTGGTTACCACTCCTATCCTTAATTTCTAAATCAGATTCTTGTAATAGTAGTATCCAACGTATAAGCCTTGGTTTGGACTCCTTTTTAGCTAATAGATACTTTAGAGCTGCGTGGTCTGAGTATACTACTACCTTCATACCAAGTAAATAGGCTCGAAATTTATCCAGAGCAAAAACAATAGCAAGAAGCTCTTTCTCAGTAGTAGTGTAATTGGACTGAGCAGCATCTAAAGTTTTAGACGCATAAGCAATAATGAAGGGGTCCTTACCTTCACGCTGAGCCAGTGCTACTCCTACTGCATGGTTGAAGGCGTCGCACATTATTTTAAATGGCTGGCTCCAGTCTGGTCCTCTGACAATTGGAGCTTGAGTCAGGGCGGTCTTCAGCTTATCAAATGCTTGTTTGCAATCCTCACTGAACTCAAACTCAATATCCTTCTGCAGTAGTCTAGATAAGGGAAGTGCTACCTTACTGAAGTCCTTAATGAATCTCCTGTAAAAACCTGCATGGCCAAGGAACGAGCTGATCTCCCTCACAGAGGAGGGGTAAAGTAAACTAGAAATAACATCCACCTTTGCTAGATCTACAGAAATGCCAGTATTAGACACAACATGTCCTAGTACAATACCTTGTTTTACCATAAAGTGACATTTTTCAAAATTTAATACAAGGTTTGTATTGACACATCTATCTAATACTCTAGATAATCCATCTAAGCAAAGGCTAAAGGAATCGCCATATACACTAAAATCATCCATAAAAACTTCCATACAGTCCTCAATAAGATCAGAAAAAAGACTCATCATGCACCTTTGGAAAGTAGCTGGTGCATTGCACAAGCCAAAGGGCATTCTCTTGTAAGCGTAAGTCCCAAAAGGACATGTGAAAGTAGTCTTTTCCTGATCTTCAGGAGCTATATGAATCTGGAAATAACCTGTGTAACCATCTAAAAAATAATAATGCGATTTACCTGACAGGCGATCCAGCATTTGATCAATGAATGGAAGAGGATAGTGATCCTTACGAGTAGCCTGGTTGAGGCGTCTGTAGTCAATGCAGACTCTCCAGGCATTCTGAACTCTGGTTGCCATGAGCTCTCCATGCTCATTCTTCACTGTAGTGACTACAGACTTCTTGGGCACCACTTGTACTGGGCTTACCCATTCACTGTCTGAGATGGGATAGATGATATCTGCCTCTAGTAGTCTGGTCACTTCCTTTTTGACAACCTCTAAGATAGTGGGGTTTAGTCTTCTCTGGGGTTGATGGACAGGTCTTGCTCTCTCTTCTAAAAATATTCTATGCTCATAGACTTGAGGGCTGATGCCTACTATATCTGCCAAACTCCAACCAATTGCCTTCTTGTGCCTCCTCAGCACACTAAGTAACTGCTCTTCCTGTTGAGAAGTGAGTTCCCTTGCAATGATAACTGAAAACTTTTGCTCGTCTTCAAGGTAAGCATATTTAAGGTGTGGAGGAAGGGGTTTTAATTCTAACTTCTGATCGTGGTCAGGCTCTGGGTTGTCTGGAGCTGGTAACAATGGTAAAGTACTGTCATTGTCCTTTGAGAATGTCCCCACACTTAGACTTTGTCCTATGTACTTTGTCCTATGTACTTCTCTTCAAATTCCTCCTGGTGAACTTCAGCCACGGTTTCATCTATAATGTCACACTGGAGGATAGAATGATCCTCTGGAGGATGCTTCATAACTCCATTTAGATTGAAGATTACTACTCGGCCATCTATTTCAAAAGAGTATGTTCCTGAAAAAGCATCTAATTTAAACTTCGAGGTCTTCAGGAATGGTCTTCCGAGTAGGATTGATGACGGCTTTTCTGAGTCATTTTGGGGCATCTCCAGGATATAAAAATCAATGGGGAATGTGATCCCCTTAATGCCCACTAATACATCTTCAGCAACTCCAGCCACTGTAATAATGCTTTTATCTGCTAACACAAAACGAGCTGCCGACCTTTTTAAGGGAGGGAGCCTCAAAATATCATATATAGACAAAGGCATTATACTCACACATGCAGTCAGAAAATACCACACCACCAATAGTACAATTAACCATACATGGACCTGGGTCACTACACTTTTCACGTAAACCTCCCATTAAAGTAGATATGGAACTACCTAAAGGAATAGTTTCTAATTCATTAATTTTGTCTTTATGTATACATAAATCTTTTAGAAACTTGGCATATTTAGGTACCTGTTGAATAACATCAAAAAGAGGAACAGTTATCTCAACCTTTTTGAATCTCTCTACCATTTTGGGATCAGGTTCCAACTGCTTTCTGGGCTTCCTTGCAAGTTGTGGAAATGGAATGGGAGTGGTGTCTTCTGCAGTGTCTGCGCCCTTTGGTGCTTCCTCCTGTGGTTGAACTTTTTCTTTTTCAGTCATGTCCTGTATGTCCTCTTCTTCTTCAACATCTTCTATTTTCACTACCTCTTCAGCTGAGGCGTGTTTTGGTGGGCTTGGCTCCTCCGGATTCCTCTCCTGCAGTGTGGTTCCGGACCTTAGGGTGATGGCATTAATGCCACCCTTTGGATTGGGTAATGGTTAAGAGGGGATTCCACTGGAGCTCAAAGGCTGGTTATTGGAGTTATTCATTGATCCAATCTGTGAGACAAGAGCTTGCAGGGTAGAGTTTAGACCATTTAGTGTAGCATAAAGGTTATTTTCCATGGTCTGTTGTCTCCGATCAATAGATTGTAGTAAGTCATCATTAGTAGATGAAGAAGGATAAGTAATTTGAGAGGTCTGCTGTTGGGTATTCTGTGGTCCTTGGGATTGCCTCAGGTGAGGTGCTCTGTAAGGCTGGCACTGGTTCTGCTGTCTGTTGTTGTTATTATTCCACCTCTGATTTCCCTGATTATCTCTGCCTCCTCTGTTGTTGTTGTTGTCCCTCCAATTCTGGTTAGAATTGTCCTGCCATCCGTGGTTGTAACTGCCATTTTGATTGTACCCTTGGTTGGCGGCGGTCATAGAAGTTATGAGTGGCTGCCACGGTGTTGTCTTCCTGTTGGAGCTGCGGATATTCATCAGTATAATGTCTATAATCAGCACAGACTCTGCAAACTCTCTGTGGGACTAACTGTTGGCTTTGCTGTGGTGGAGAAGGTTGAGCTTGCTGAACTTGTTGTTGATTCAATTGCATCTGCTTCAGCAAGTTGGTCATTTCACAGATACTCTGAGTTAGAGCAGCAGTCTCTCTACTAGAGAATACTTCTGCAACGGCTTTTGAACGGCCTTGCTTCTGCCTGTGATTCCGAGTAGATTCAGCTAAGTCGCTGATCAATTGCCATGCCTCATCAGTGGTCTTGTACTTTTTCATAGACCCATTGCTAGCACTTTCCAATATGGTCTTATCTTGGGGCCTCATGCCCTGTATGATGTAACCGAGTAACACTATCTTGTCAATCATATGGTGGGGCATGCTTCTAGAAGATTATTGAAGTGCTCCCAGTATTCATAGAGAGTCTCGGATTCGTCCTGAACAATCATGGAAATGTCTTTCCTCAGTTTATCAGTAACTTCTGTTGGAAAGAACTTTTCCAAAAATTCTCTTCTAAGTGTATCCCAGTCGGATACAGTTGCTGCGGGTTGAGTGTAGTACCACTCTCTTGCCTTTCCCTCAAGAGAAAACGGGAAGGCTTTCAACAAAATTGAAGTTTCATCTGCACCATCACGCCTGACAGTAGAACAGGCTGCTTGAAAATCTCTCAGGTGCTTGATAGGCTCTTGAGCAGGTAAGCCATGAAACTTGGGCATCAAATTGAGCAGTGCAGTCTTTATTTCAAAATCTGTAGCCACCGCTGGGTGATGCGCTTCAAACGGTTGCATTGTAAAATCAGGGGCTCCAGCCTCCTGGATAGTAATTCTCCTAGGTGCTGCCATGTCACCTACACATAAATCAACCAAATCAGTAGAACGGGGGCTGGTTTCTTCCTCAAATGACGTTTCAGATCCGCCCTCAGAGAGGACTAACCGACGCCGAGCTTGCCTTATTCGTGAAATAGTTCTTTCAATCTCAGGATCGAATACTGGCAAGCTTGGATTAGGAAGTGAACGCGTCATCTAACGAAAGAAACAAGTAGCTCATAGTAGCAAGATAAAATAAAATGCAAGTAAATAAATTCCAATTAATAACTTTAGCACTCTATTGCAACTCCCCGGCAACGGTGCCAAAAATTGACGTGGCGGAAATTGGCGAATTAAGAATTGTTATAAGATATGCGTTGCAAGTATAGTTCTTAACCAACCAGAAATCCACTTATCAATTTAGAAGGGTTGTCACAAAAATTAAAATTAAAATACTTGGAGTATGAATCCCAGGTCGTCTCCCAATGAGTTGCAGAAAGGTATGCTATTTTATTGATCAGATGTTTTCAAAAAGAGTTTGAGTTGAATAATCAGGAAATTAAATTGGAGAAATTAAGTAATTTAAATAAAAGCCTTGACTGGGAGTAGATTAGTTGGAAGCCCTATTCTTGTTGAAGTACTCTCAAGATTAATTAATAATTGAAGGTTGTTCTGTTTAGTTATCCCTTACTAGGTAAGAGAAAGTCAAACAAGTTGGAATGCTGTTTCTATTCACAAGTTCCAATCCGCTCAATTGAAAAGGATTAGTGTCAGTGACTAGAGAGCATTCCAACAATAAACCCAATTACAATTTTTCTTTTAAGCACCCCAACTCAAGGGTTCCTTTCAATCAACTCCCCGTCAAGTTAGGGAACTACTCGCTCATCGTGAATGTGGAACTCATAACATAGGAAAGGGAATTAAAGAAAGACATGATAAACAAAACTCAAAGGAATCAATTAAAAATAAAAGTAATTCTTGTATTAATAAATTCTAAAATAATCCAATAGTAAAATTGAGTAAATTAAAGGACATGGAAGAGTAAAGCCAAGTAAAGAAAACGAACTAGAATGACAAAGTCTTGATGAGGTAATAACTCTTCTCAATATCCCAATGCAAAGGGCAATAGAAATAAAATCCTATGAACTATGAACGTGTAGAGAGAAAACCTAGAGGAGGAGTAAAACTAGATCTAAAAACTAAAAATTGTGTGGAATGAATGTTGTTCTGGTTTCTGCATGTTCTCTGGCTCTAGTCTGCTTTTCTGGGTCGAAAACTGGGTCAAAACAGGGCCCAAAATCACCCCCAGCGAATTTCGTAGATTATGCAGATTGCGCACGTCACGCGATCGCGTCATTCATGTGGACGCGTCATTCGGCGTTTTGCTTTGCCACGCGGGCGCATCGTCCATGCCTCCGCGTCACTTATGCTATTCCAATCCGCACGGTTGCGTGAGCCATGCGACCGCGTCACTGCGATTTCCTCTCTTTCGCGCGGTCGCGTGAGCCATGTGGCCGCGTCACTTCTCGCTGGTCATCTCCTTAATTTCTTGTGTTCCTTCCATTTTTGCCAGCTTCCTTTCCAATCTCCATCTCATTCGTGCCCTATAAAGCCTGAAACATTTAACACACAGATCACAGTATCGAATGGAATAAAGGAGAATTAAAATATATAATTAAAAGTCTCTTAGGTAGCAAGTTTTCAATCATGTAATAATTTTTGGAAGGAAATATAAATGCATGCTAATCATATGAATAAGTGGGTAAAGACCATGATAAAACCACACAATTAAGCACATTATAAACCATAAAATAATGGCTTATCAGCACGCCTGACCCATCAACTACTATGGGCATGCCGCTTGAGCAAAGGGGTGTGGCACGCCAACTCTCCACCCCAAGAAAAATCTTCACTATGGCGTGCCACTTGGTATCGAAGGCATGGCACGCCAGCCCAAAGAAGTCACTTGGGCGTGCCACTTGAGAACCCAGGCGTGGCACGCCAAGCTTGAAGAGTTCACAAGATCATGGGCGTGCCACTTGAGCAGCATGGCGTGGCACGCTGGTACAACAATCCAGAGAAGGGGATGAAGGCAATTGAAGACTGGGCGTGCCACTTGAGCAACCAGGCGTGGCACGCCAATGCACAAAGGACCAAAAGCAAGGACTGGGCGTGCCACTTGGTATCGAAGGCGTGGCACGCCAACCTTGGCATTTCACTATGGCATGCCACTTGAAGACTGAGGCGTGGCACGCCAACCACTGGAACCAAGACAAGATTATGGGCGTGGCACGCCAGCCTCTAGGCGTGGCATGCTGGTTTAAGTTTCCAGAGAGGATGAAGGAGGCCAATTACATGGGGCGTGCCACTTGGTATCGAAGGCGTGGCACGCCATTCAATATTCTTCATTTAGGCGTGCCACTTGAGCAACCAGGCATGGCACGCCAGTGTCATTCAAGAGAAAAGCATTGGGGTGTGCCACTTGAGCTCGTGGCGTGGCACGCCAAACAGAGGAACCACTCACTCACAAAAGGGGCGTGGCACGCCAGAACCTGGGCGTGCCACGCTAGTTCAACTTTCCAGAGAAGCCTAGCCAAGCATGAAGCAAGGGTGTGGCACGCCAGACCTTGGACGTGGCACGCCAGTACAAGTTTCCAGAGGCAAAGAGAAGTGAGAAAGGCAAGGGGCGTGCAACTTGAGCTCGAAGGCGTGGCATGCCAAGGTTGAGATAGGGACGAGCGTGCCACTTGAAGGAGTAGGCGTGGCACGCCAAGCTAGAAATGAAGGGCACGTAACACGCCAGAGAAGCGCCAGCCATACGCCAGCTAAGAAGTCATGCTTATTGAGTGTTTTCTTTTCTCTCCAAAATGTAATTTTCCTTTTCCACTTTTGTAATTCTTTTATTTTACTAGGAGTAGTATAAATACCCCCAAGGAGTACTGAAGAAGGGGTTAAGCAGTCAGTTTTAGATCCACTTTTACACTTCACTTTTGAGTACTTTTTGCGCTATGAGTAGCTAACTTCCCTCTCATTGAGAGAGGGAGCTCTGTTGTACTTGATGGATGAATGATAATGAAATCCTTCTTCTCTTCATCTTCTCTTTGATTTTCTAGAAGGAATTTCGTTCTTAATGCTTAGTATTCAATTATCTTGGGAAAGAGATTGAATACAATTGGGTTTCATGGGAACCTTGGGAAAGGAAACATGAAATCATGCTTGAAATCCCTTCTCACACTAGAGTAGAATCTGGGTTTTGGTGTTTGGATATGTGACATATAATCCTCCCTCTACTTGGACCTATAATGGTGTGTGGTATAATCAGGGACCAAGCATATCTCTCTTCATGAGCAATTAGACCAAAGAATTGGCTATTGATCAAGATCTGAGAGATTGAGTCACTAAGGGATTGGGGCTCAATTACTCATGATTGCCAAGAGGTCAATGAGTTACATGATTGAAGAGGATATAAGCTAAATTCAAACTAAAGAGACAACATCTCCCAATCTCAATGAATTTCCCCATTCCTATCTATCCATTTCTTTACTGCTTATTTTTACATTCATCAATTCCCCATTCCCATTTACATTCAAGTCATTTATGATCCTGCACTTTACTTTCTGCCATTTATATTTTTGCACTTTATTGCTTTTCTTTCTATTCTAGTCATTTATATTTATGTCATTTGCAATTCTGCACTCTACAATCCTATTGATCCGCTTGACTAATTCATCAATTAATTAAAACTGTTCGAATTTGCCAATCTCTGTGGATACGATCCACTCCACTGTGGGTTATTACTTGACGATAATTTTGGTGCGCTTGCCAAAAGGACTAATTCACCAATTTTGAATGGGGTTTGAATTCCGGTCATCAAGTTTTATGGCGCCGTTGTCAGGGATTGGCTTAAATTTGACAGCGATTAAATCAATTGGAGAGCTAAATTAAGCAATTTAAATTTCTTGTTGTTTTATTTTATTTAGCACCTTTTATTTTCTTTTATTTTGAGTTCTATTTCTTTCTTTTTTGAGTATTTTTTTATATACATATTTCCACTCTTCTAACTGTTTGATTAATTGCACCACTCATACTAACATCCACTTTAACAAGAGTAATTTCTTCATTCATTTTCTTTCTTGCTTTTTGCCTTATTGGTTGTATGACAGGTAGAAGAAGCGGGGCTTCAACTTCCTTTGATTCTGAACCTGAGAGGACCTTCCTTAGATTAAGGAGGGAAGTAAGAAGGAAAAGAGTTGTTGGTGCTGAGGAAGAGGAAGAGTATTTTGAAACAAACATGGAGGAGAACATGGAGAACCATCATGAAGAAGAAGCTCACAACCATGCCAGAGAAGGTCCAGTAAATCATGATGGGCAAGAGATGAGAGTCTTAGGCTCCTATATGAACCCAAACCCAGGAAATTGTGGCAGTAGCATCTTAAAGCCAACAATTCATGCCAATAATTTTGAGCTGAAACCTCAACTCATCACACTTGTTCAGAACAATTGCTCATATGGAGGAAGTGCCCAAGAAGACCCTAATCAACATCTCAGCATATTCTTGAGGATATGTGATACTGTAAAGTCCAACGGGGTACACCTCGACATCTACAAACTACTCTTGTTCCCTTTCTCACTCAGAGATAAGGCAGCAAAGTGGTTGGAATCATTCCCCAAGGATAGCCTAACTACATGGGAGGAGGTCGTGAATAGATTCCTTGCAAGATTTTACCCTCCACAAAGAATCATTAGGCTGAGAGCTGATGTACAAACTTTCAGACAACAAGATGGAGAAACACTTTATGAGGCCTAGGAGAGATTCAAAGATCTGACAAGAAGATGCCCACAAAAAATGTTCAATGAATGGGTACAACTACACATCTTTTATGAGGGACTATCCTATGAAGCAAAGAAGGCTGTGGATCATTCTTCAGGAGGCTCACTCAACAAGAAGAAAACCATTGAAGAGGCCATAGATGTCATTGAAACTGTAGCTGAAAATGAGTATTTCTATGCTTCAGAAAGGACTCAGAAAAAGGGAGTGCTAGAGCTCAACTCTGTAGATGCTTTGTTAGCTCAGAACAAAGCAATTGCAGCTCAAATAGCAGCTCTAACAAAAAGGATGGAGGCCAACCAAGCCTCAGTCATTCAGGACCAAACTCCTCAATAAGAAAGGAATGCACTAGGATCTGAAGGTGACTGGGAATAAGCTAATTATGTGAACAATTCATCCAGACCACCATATGACCCACACTCTAAGACATACAACCCAAGTTGGAAGAACCACCCAAACTTTGGGTGGGGAAATCAACAGAACCACAACAAGCCTTATTCATCAAATCAGCAATTCAACCACAACCCCAACCATTAAACAGGAAACCATAGACCCTACCATAACTCACAAAACACACAACAACCTCAACCAAGATGCACCATCCTCAACTATGCAACCATGTAAAATCAAGAGCAACTTTGAGAGGATGGAAGCTGCAATAGCACAACTATCCTCACAAATTACAGGAGCAGTCTCTACCCTCATGGACAGACAAGCACAAACTGACAGAAGGATAGATGCTAATCAAGAGGAATACAGGTCAAATCTGAAAAAATCAAAGCGCAACAATCTCAAAGTTGGAAGCACAAGTGGGGATTTTGTCCAAGCAAATCCCACTTCCCACACACACATTTCCTAGTGATACTATGGCTAACCCAAGAGGGGAATGCAAGGCCATTACTCTAAGAAGTGGGAAGGTTGTAGAATGAGGAACCCCAAGCAAAGACAAGCATGAAGAAGTTGCAGCAAAGAATGGGAACAAGGATGAAGAAGAAATCCCTGCTCCACCACCACCAAAACCAGTCTTGAAGCCGTATGTGCCAAAGGCACCATACCCACAAAGACTGGGAAAAGATGGGAAGGATGGCCAGCTTTCTAAGTTTCTAGAGATCTTCAAGAGGCTCCAAATCAATATACCATTTGCTGAGGCATTAGAACAAATGCCACTCTATGCTAAATTTTTGAAGGAGCTTATAACCAAAAAGAGGAACTAGGAAGCAAAAGAAACTATAATCTTGACTGAAGAGTGTAGCACCATCATACAGAAGAAGCTGCCTCAAAAGCTGAAGGACTCAGGGAGTTTCCAAATTCCCTGCATCATAGGAGGCATCACCATTGAGAAGGCTTTGTGTGATTTGAGAGCTAGCATAAATCTTATGTCCATGACCATGATGAGAAGGATGAAGATTGAGGAAGCCAAGCCAACAAGAATGGCACTCCAATTGGCTGACAGAACATTTAAGTTTTCACATGGAGTGGTGGAAGACCTGCTAGTGAAAGTAGGAGAGTTCATCTTTCCTGCTGATTTTGTTGTGCTGGACATGGAAGAAGAGGCCAACACGTCAATTATCCTAGGAAGACCATTCCTAGCTACTACTGGAGCCATCATCGATGTGCAAAAAGGGGAACTAGTCTTGAGGTTGCATGAAGAGAAAATGGTCTTCAATGTCTTCAAAGCAATGAGTTACCCCCAAGGAATCCATAAGAGAATGCATGCTGGTAGACACCATGGAACAAATAGTTCAAGAAGTCTTGGAAGAAGAACAATGTGGAGAAACCATTGAGCTGGAACAAGCACCAGATGGAGAATCACCACAAGCAACCATGAGAAACTCAATCATGCTAACCATTACAAGCAACAAAGATGCAGAGCCACCAAAACTAGAATTGAAAGCATTACCACCCAGCTTGAAGTATGCATATCTGGATGCTAACAACACCCAACCAGTGATCATAAATTCAAGTCTGAGTAAGGAACAAGAAGAGGAGCTCATCCAAGTGTTGAGACAACACAAGGATGCCATAGGCTGGACATTTGCAGATTTAAAAGGGATTATTCCTTCAATGTGTATGCATAAGATCTTGCTTGAAGAAGATGCCAAACCTTCAAGACAACAACAAAGGAGGCTGAACCCAACTATGAATGAAGTGGTTCAGAAAGAAGTGTTGAAACTATGGCAAGCAGGGGTGATCTACCCTATCTCAGACAGCCCTTGGGTAAGCCCGGTGCAAGTAGTCCCTAAGAAGGGATGGATCACTGTTGTGGCAAATGAGAAGAATGAATTGATACCCACAAGGACAGTGACCGGATGGCGTATGTGCATTGACTACCGAAAACTTAATGAAGCCACCCGAAAGGACCACTTTCCCTTACCTTTCATGGACCAGATGCTTGAAAGATTGGCAGGACATGAATATTATTGCTTCCTAGATAGGTATTCGGGCTACAACCAAATTGTTATAGACCCCAAGGACCAGAAAAAAACTTTATTTACTTGTCCATATGGTGTTTTTGCTTATAGGAGAATGCCCTTTGGATTGTGTAATGCACCTGCAACATTCCAAAGGTGCATGCTCTCCATTTTTTCAAACATGATTGAGAAGTTCATAGAAGTATTCATGGATGACTTCTCTGTATTTGGGAACTCATATTCTAATTGCCTATACCATCTTGCTCTTGTACTAAAAAGGTGTCAAGAAACCAACCTAGTTTTAAACTGGGAGAAGTGCCATTTTATGGTGACTGAAGGGGTGGTTCTTGGTCACAAGATTTTAAAATATGGCATAGAAGTGGACAAGGCAAAAGTGGAAGTAATTGAAAAATTACCTCTACCTTGCAATGTCAAAGCAATCAGAAGCTTTTTGGGACATGCTGGGTTCTATAGGAGATTTATCAAAGATTTTTCAAAGATTGCAAAACCCTTTAGCAACCTACTTGTCTCAAATACTCCCTTTGTTTTTGATAGAGAGTGCATGGTAGCCTTTGATGAACTTAAGAAGAAACTCTCCTCTGCACCTATTATAGCACCACCAAGCTGGGATCTTCCCTTTGAACTAATGTGTGATGCATCTGATTTTGCCGTTGGTGCTGTTCTAGGACAGAGGAAAGACAAGCTAGTACATGTTGTTTACTATGCTAGTAAGGTTCTCAATGAGAATCAAAGAAACTATACCACCACGGAGAAAGAGCTTTTAGCCATAGTTTTTGCTTTTGACAAGTTTAGATCATATCTTATTGGCTCAAAAGTAATTGTATTCACTGATCATGCAGCACTCAAATACTTGCTTACCAAACAAGAATCTAAGCCCAGACTAATAAGGTGGATCTTGTTGCTCCAAGAATTTGATATTGAGATTAAAGATAGGAGCAGAGCAGAGAACAAGGTAGCTGACCACCTCTCAAGGATCCCACAAGAAGAAAAGATGCAGCAGGTAGCAGTCAATGAAAGCTTTCCTGATGAACAATTGATGATGATTCGAGTAACCCCTTGGTTTTCAGATATAGCCAACTTCAAGGCTATTGGGGAGCTACCAACTAACATCAATAGGCACATGAGGAGGAAGCTAATCAAGGATGCCAAACACTACATCTGGGTTGATCCTTATTTGTTCAAAAAGTGTACTGATGGAATCCTAAGAAGGTGTATACCCCATGAGGAAGGGCATGAAGTATTATGGCAGTGCCATGGATCTGCATATGGAGGTCACTTTAGTGGAGAAAGGACAGCAGCAAAAGTGCTTCAATCCGAATTTTACTGGCCAACAATGTTTAAGGATGCTAAGGAAATGGTGTCAAGATCTGATGAATGCCAAAGAGATGGTAATCAAACCAAGAGAAATGAGATGCCACAGCAATTCATACTAGCGTTGGAGCTATTTGATGTATGGGGGATTGATTTCATGGGACCCTTCCCAACTTCCTACTCAAATAGCTACATATTGGTGGCTGTTGATTATGTCTCAAGATGGGTAGAAGCCATAGCCACTGCAACAAATGACAACAAGGTTGTGATAAGCTTCTTGAGAAGGAACATTTTCAGTAGATTTGGAGTCCCCAGAGCTCTCATTAGTGATGAAGGGACACACTTCTGCAATAAACAACTCGAAGCACTCCTTCTCAGATATGGAGTGAAGCACAAAGTTGCAACTCCATACCACCCACAGACCAACGGGCAAGCTGAAATTTCCAACAGAGAGCTAAAAAGAATCCTTGAAAAAACTGTTGGAAGCTCAAGAAAGGATTGGTCTAAGAAGCTAGATGATGCACTATAGGCCTACATGACAGCCTATAAGACTCCCATTGGGATGTCTCCATACCAACTGGTAGACGGCAATGCTTGTCACTGATGTGCGGAAAACGATCCAACACAAAACTCATCGGCAAGTGCACCGGGTCGCATCAAGTAATAATAACTCACGGGAGTGAGGTCGATCCCACAGGGATTGAAGGATTGAGCAATTTTAGTTTAGTGGTTGATTTAGTCAAGCGAATCAAGATTTGGTTGAGAGATTTGTGATTTGCAGAATTTAAATTGCATGGAAAATAAAGGGGATGGGTAATTTGCATGAAATTAAAGAGAACTGAAATGTAAAATGCTAAATCTTAAAGAGCAAGAAATTAAATGGCAGAAACTTAGAACGCAAGAAATGTAAATTGCAGAATCTTAAAGTGCAAGAAATGTAAATGGCTTGAATTGTAAAGGGAATTGGGAATTGGATTTGCAGAAATTAAACAAGGGAAAGTAAAATTCAACACACAGAAGAGTAGAAGATGCCTTGGGTTGAATCGGATCTAAAACAGAAATATAAAAGAGCTCGAAAAGCAGTAAACAGAGAAATTGAAAATGGAAATCCAGATCTCAGGACTCAAGAGACTAGATAACCAAGTCTAGATCTCAATGCCTTCCTAGATCCAACAAGAGCGATTGCAAAGGAAATGTAAATTGCAGAGAAAGTAGAAGAAGAAGCAATTAACAGAAACTGAAATTCAATTGCGTAGTAAGTAAACAGAGAGATCTCAGGATGAGATTGAAACAGAATTCCTTCAATTCTCCAACCCAAGATCCAAGCAAATGTAATTGGAATTGAAAGCAAGAAAACTAAGAGGAAGGGAATTCAATTCTCCTTCCCCGAGACTTAGAAACTCAAAATCACTCAACACCAAAAGCTCTCCGAAAACTCTCTATGAAAACTAAAAGAAAAAGCTCCCTTAAAACTTAAATCCTAAGCTATTTATACACTTTCTTCAAATGGTCTTCAAGCTTTGAATTGGGCCTTTGCTCTTGATGGAATTGGGTTGATAGAGGCCTTGGTTGATTGCTCTTGGAGTTGGAGAGAGAACCGAAGTGAACCGGGTTGGGAATTATAAAAGCTTGAGTAAAAGTTTGAGTAAAAGTTTGAGGCAAACTTTTACTCAAACTTTTTACACCAGCTGCCCCATTCTTGCTGCTATCAACGTTTGAGCTAAAGTTTGGGGCCAAACTTTTGCTCAAACATTGGCCCCTTTGTGCACACTCATGGCGCCAACGTTTGCCAAAAAGTTTGAGGCAAACGTTGGTGCAAACTTTTTGTCTCCAGGGTGTGTTGCTGATGGCGCCAACGTTTGCCAAAAAGTTTGAGGCAAACGTTGGCGCAAACTTTTGTCCTCCAGGGTATTGATTTGTGATGCCAATGTTTGCCAAAAGTTTGAGGCAAACGTTGGCTCAAGCTTTTCTCCCAAAAGTTTGAGCTAAAGTTTGAGGCAAACTTTTGCTCAAGCTTTTTGTTCCCTGGTGTGTTTTCACTTATCCGAAAGTTTGAGCTAAAGTTTGAGGCAAACTTTTGCTCAAACTTTTTGTTCTCTCTTGCTCCTAGCCATTCCTTCTTACTTCATCCTTTCTCCAAGCTTTCCTCACCTATCATCAATCAACCAAACACATCAAAGCTATGCTCAAAATCATGAGATTGTCATTCTTTCATAATATGTGGCAATTATAGCATAAATCCTCATGAAATTGCATTAATTCATCTATGGTTGATTAAATTAAAGGAAACATGAAAATCTACCCAATTGGCTTGCTTGTGGCTCAAGAAAGTGCATAATTCAATTGAAAACAAAAGAAAAAGGCTAGTGAAACTAGGCTAAGATGACTTGTCATCCCAACACCAAACTTAAAGCTTGCTTGTCCCCAAGCAAGAAATGAATTATTGAGAAGAAAGAATGAAATGGAAGATGATGTTCATGCTAGCAGAGTATTATTGGTAGTTCATGGGGTTTTATGTAGATATGTAAACACTCACTTCTTTTTGACTCTTAGGCCTAGAAAGTCCTCTTCAAGCATAAAGCAACACACTGCTATGACCTCTCATTATTCCTTTATCCTTGGCTATTATTTTGTTCATAAGCTTTATTTGAGTGTCATGTGTAACAAGTTCATTGATTTCTTTATACTTGACACATTATTCACTATAGACACTTGGCTCACATTCCTTCTTAAAACATCGATGCCCAGCACCTCTTTGGGTTACTAAATGCCTTGTAGTTAGGTTGCTCTTGATAGTGGATTTTCAGCTGATGATCCCGGGTTAGTTAACCCAAGTCATCAAGTGTTGATGCACTCCAAAGAGCTTAATAATCCAAGCAGATCCTAGTACAAAGACACCACAGGCATATATTCTAAGGTTCAAGCTATTGGTGTCTAGCTTTGTTTCTTTTTGTTTTTCTTTTGTTCTGTTGCCATTTTTGGCTTTTTCTTTTCTTTTTTTTGTTTTTCTTTTTAACCAAGGACTTTTATTTGATTGAGATTCATAGACAGTAGGCCACTTTCTACTTAAGAGGAGACATCCTAGTTCTCTTATTCATTAAAAGTGAGCTATTATGCAATCACACATTCATACCACCACTTACTTTTATTGTACTTCTATCTAACAGAGAACTATCTCACTTCACATTCAAACATTTCTTTTATTGAATTAAAGATGCAGGGGACAAAGCATGCTTTTTGTTCAGTGAAAGTAAACACACAAGCACACACATAGGCTAGCTTACTTATTTTAAGAGAAACAAACATAATGCAAAGACTACTAATTATAATAACTACTTAAAGATACAAAGACAACTTAAAACAGACACAATGCATGCTTTTTCTTTGTAGTGATGAACAAGGAGCAAGTCCACCTTTCATTTGTCATGCTTTTTCTTTCTTCTTTCATACACCTGGTTGCTGGTGTTTCCTGTGTCCATGTCTGTTGTCTGTTGACCCCGCCAGAACCCAGCTTTATTCATCGCTTCCTCTACTCTATCTTCAAGTCTCATAGCATTGCTTACTTCTATCTCACTTCTCTTTTTGAAGAATTCATCGAAAGTTGGAAATGCTGGATCCATGTTGTGCAGATGTTCTCCAATATAGTTCAGTTTGATTTGTCCATTTATGTTGTAATCGGCTTGGACTTCATATCTTGCATCTTGGAGGGTTGTAAACTCTTTGAAAGCCCTCATGGTTTTGGCTTGCATTTGTGCTAACTTTCCAAATGATTCGTGAGATTGAAAAGCATGCTCTTCTTGCATCACAAGGAATTTTGACTCAAACTCACTTTGTTGGTTCATCATTTTCAGCTGCCTTTCCTCTTGCTGTTGTTGGTGTTTCATATACTGTGAATGGTATTCCTCTTGCCTTTCTTGAATTCTCATGTACTGTTGTGATAATCTTCCAATTGCTTCCTGCATTTGAGTCATATCCAGGTTGTTATGTGGGGGAATGTACTGCTGTTCCTCCTCCTCTTGTGGCTCTTCTTCCTCTTGTAACTCTTCTTCCTCCATTGGTTCTTCTCTTTGCCTTCTTCCGTGTGGTCTTCAGCCTTGATGTGCTTCAGGAACCATCATCATTCTTTCAATGGTTATAGGCATGCCCTGGCTCAACCACGTTGGGTTTTCCTCCTCCATTGGTACTTTAGCTTTTGCACACAACCTCCAAATGGTACTTGGGTAGTATAACCAAGACCCGGCCGAGTTCTTCTCTGCAAGTTTTTGAATGTCTTTTGCAAGGATTTCATGAACCTTTACCTCTCCTCCCACAATGATGCAATGTAACATAACAGCTCTCTTCCTGTTGACTTCTGAGGTGTTTACTGTTCCTAGGATTGATCTTTTCAATAGCTCATACCATCCCTTTGCTTCCGGGGTAAGGTTACCTCTCTTAAGATACTTGTATTTGTTCTTGGCATCTCCTTCCCATTCTGAGTTCTCCATACAAATATCTCTAGAAATTCTATCATAATCCGGATCTCCATTTATCCTTTGGTGGTATCCCGGTTCACTAAAGCGGATTGATTTTAGTCCCAAGACTTTCTTGATGGCCTCCGAGCTAAAGTCTACTTCCACTCCCCGCACATAGCTCTTGTATGTTGGAGCTTCACTCATGTTAAGCCTTGAGACATTGGCATAGAACTCTCTTATGATGTTAACATTGATCCGGGTGATTGGTGATATGAGTTCTTCCCACCTTCTCTTTCTAATCTTGTCCTTCATCTCTTGGCATCCATCATCCGACAGCAAGAGTGGAACTTCTGGATATATCTTCTTCTCATTCATCCCTTCAATTTGTAATTGATGGTACCAAGATTTGAATCTCCATTGGTCATATTCAGGGGTGCTCTCCTCCACCACGGACTCTTTTCCTTTTCTTCGTTTGGTTCTTGAAGAAGAGGCCATGATCACTTGCTTGGTTGAGCCTCTTGAGGTTAGAGGGAGTGTGAAGAATGTTGGAGATTTTGATGTGTGTTTGGAGCAAGAAGAAGTTTGAGGCTGAGCTTATTATGATGAGAAGTGATGAAGGGAATGGAGTTTAAATGGTTGGAGTGCAAGGATTCGGTCATATGCATGGCTTGAAGGTGGTGTATTATTTAAATGAACAATGAAGGGCTAGGATGCAATTAGATACTATGTAAATCAAAGGTGTGCATGGAAGGATGAATGAAGATAAAGCTTGCTTTTTCAATTGTCTTTGCCGTGATCATCTCAAGGAGTGGCAGATTCTCCTTTTGAGGCATGTGATGAGATTTTGTCCTCATGCTATGCTTTCCTTTGTCTCGTCTTTTTCATTGAGTGTTCTTTGACCACCTAGTCATCACAACAAGACAACAAACATTAGTTTTATCAAACTGTGGCAAGAGTGCTTCTTAACTATATGAATAATCATTCCTTATATCCATTTGAACCGTGACTTTTCTTGGAGGACACCAAACTTAATGTTTGGTCATATAGTTAAAAAAATGTGTTTCTTCCTCCAACTAGTGAAATCCCAATGTCCATAAATCAGTGCATCAAGGTTTGGTGAACACCAAACTTGTCTCTTGTTGAGGGGTAAATGTGAGATGCTAGCAGTTAGTCACAATTGATACTTCATGAAAAAGTATGATTTTTTTTTTCAATTGTAAAGTTTTAGAAAATAACAATCGTATGATCATTGATGCATGAATTTTTAATTTTTATGAAGAGAGAAATGAATTAAGTCTTCTGAGAATGTCCACCTATGCAAACACCAAACTTAGTGTTTGGTCATATGCTTTATCAAGCTACTAAGCATACAGCACGAAAATGTTTATAACACTGGTTTGGTGTGCTTGAAGGCACACCAAACTCAGAAGTCTCAGCATATGTTTCAAAACAGTGCATGCATTCAGTAGGTATGTTCATGAAAAAAAAATTCATGCTCGAATGATCATAGCTTATTGAATTCAAAATGACATGAATCTTAAATCATGGGTTGCCTCCCATGGAGCGCTCTTTTATTGTCACTAGCTTGACATTGGGGCTTTCTTTTATGGTGGTTGATGCTTGTAGTGCCTCAACTTGTCTCCCTTGACTGTGATCCTCCTCTTTGTTCTCTGGTGTTCAATTTCAGCGTGCTCTAATGAGAGTGTGTTGCAGACAGTGTAATAGTCATCAGTATGTTGGTTTGCTCCCAGCTGTTGATATAGTAATTGCACTTTGTCACCTCTGGAAAACCCCTCTGTTGGAATCTTCCTGTTCTTCCAACCCCTTTTTGTTTTGTTTTTGCGTTTCGTCCCCTTTTTTGTTGATCTTTCTTTCTGGCTGTAGGCTTACCTTGGGGATCTCTCTCTTTAGTGGCTAATACTCCAATATCCTCTTGGACTTTTTCATCCTTCTGCACAATCTTCTGCCTTGGGGTGTTGTTGTGAATCACCTTGTCAATTTCCATATAGTCCCTCTTCTCATTACTAAACTGGGCTTCTGGTAATACCTTCAGAATGACACTCTTATCATGCATCCTGAGAGTTAGTTCTCCTTGCTCTATGTCTATGATAGCTCTAGCAGTGGCCAAGAATGGCCTTCCTAGTATAATAGAGTCACCATCATCCCCATCTGAATCTAGAACCACAAAATCTGCAGGATATTGAAATTGTCCACCTTGACCAGAAGGTTTTCAATCATACCCCTGGGGTATACCGTTGACTTATCTACTAGCTCTAGAGATATCTGTACCGGTTTAACTTCCTCTATACGCAGCTTTTTCACCAAGGAGGATGGTATTAAGTTAATACTTGCTCCTAGATCGCACATTGCTTTAGTGATGGTTAATTCCCCAATGGTGCAAGGCAGCAAGAAGCTCCCTGGGTCCTCAAGCTTCGGCAGAAGCCCTTTTTGAATCAAGGCCCTGCATTCCTTAGTAAGCAGGATGGTTTCTTTCTCATCCCAACTTCTTTTCTTATTGATAACCTCCTTCAAAAACTTGGCATACAGAGGCATTTGCTCAAGTGCTTCAGCCAAGGGAATATTGATCTCCAACTTCTTGAAAGTCTCAAGGAACTTGTGAAATTGTTGGTCCTTTGCCTCCTTGTTGAATCTCTGGGGATATGGCAGTGGAGGTACAAAGGTATTCTCTGTTTGTTGCTTTTGATTCTTTGTTGGCTCTTCAATTGCTTCATTCCCCTTTTTTGGAATTTTTGATTGTTCCTCCTTTTCTTGAGTTTGCTTTGAAGCTTGCTTGCTTGCCATTGCATCATCATCATTGGCTTCCTCTGTGTGTGTTGGCTGTTCCTCTTCTAGTGGTCTCTTGCTGCTCTTCAATGTTCTCCCACTCCTTAATTGTATTGCCTTGCATTCTTCCTTAGGATTTGGGATTGTGTCACTCAGCAGTGAGCTTGAAGGTCTCTCAACAGAAATCTATTTGGAGATCTGCCCAATCTGCCTCTCTAGGCTCTTCATGGAGGCTTCATGGTTCTTGGTTGTCATTTTCTGGTGTTTCAACATTTTGTCTATCAAGGTCTCCAAGTTAGTGAGTCTTTGAGATTCAGGTGATGCTTGTGGTGGGTTGTGAGATGTGGATGGTGGATGGTAGGCATTTTGGTTGGTGGGTTGGTTATTAGATTGGTACTGGATGGGGTTGGGGTAGTTGTTTTGAGGTTTTCTGTAAGGGTTCTGGTTAGTTTGCTGCTGGTTGTGGTTTTGGTTGTTTCTTGAAGTGTTTTGGTTTGAGTTCCTCTGCCATGGTTGTTGGTTTTGGGTGTGATTATCTCCCCATCTGAGGTTTGGGTGGTTCTTCCAGGATGGATTGAATGTATCACTATACACTTCATTTGGTCCTTGGTTGTGCATATACTGTACTTGCTCTTGTTGTTGTTCTTCTTGAGTTTCTTCATTTTGCCCCCATGTGGATGATGGTTGGCTTGTGTTAACTGCTGCAACTTGGAGGCCATCAATCCTCTTGGCCATTTGCTCAAATTGTTGTTGAATTTGCTGCTGTATCATCTTGTTTTGAGCCAAGATTGAGTCTACCCCTTCTAGCTCCATTACTCCTCTCCTTTGTGATTGTTGACGATTTCTTTGATGAGCAAAGAAATATTGATTGTTGGCCACCATGTCAATAAGATTTTGAGCTTCTTCTGCTGTTTTTATCAGTTGCAATGATCCTCCAGCTGAGTGGTCAAGTGATTCTTGAGCCTTTAGGGTGAGTCCTTCATAGAAGTTCTGTAGCTTGTCCCACTCAGTGAACATTTCTGGTGGATATTTCCTCAGCAGAGCCTTGTATCTTTCCCATGCTTCATACAGATTTTCAGCATCCAATTGCGTGAATGTTTGCACCTCAGTCTTCAGCCTGATGACTCTTTGAGGTGGATAGAATTTGGTTAGAAATTTAGTCACCAAGTCATCCCAGCTAGTGATGCTTCCTTGAGGAAAAGTTTCAAGCCATTGTGCGGCCTTGTCCCTTAATGAGAACGGGAACAGCAGAAGCTTGTAAGTTTCAGGATTCACGCCATTGGACTTGACAGTGTCACAAATCCTTAAGAAGGTAGATAGATGTTGATTTGGATCCTCCAACGGTCCTCCCCCAAACGAGCAGTTGTTTTGGACCAATGTAATGAGTTGTGGCTTCAATTCAAAGTTATTTGCATTGACATTAGGGGTGAGAATGCTGCTTCCACAATGTTTAGCATTTGCAAAAGTATAGGAGGCCAATACTCTCCTCTACTGTGGGTTATTGTTAATCCCTCCTCCTGGATTAGATGGATCTCCTTCCATCTCGTGATATTCTTCCTCAGATTCTTCCTCTCCAACAATATTTTTCCCTCTTTCAGCTCTTCTCAACCTTCTAAGAGTTCTCTGGTCAGTTTCAGATAAAACAGGAATGGATCTCCCTGTACCTGACATACAAACAAAACAAAAGAAACACCACCAGTAACTCTTCAGTCTATTGCTAGAACGAAGTTTTGTTTAAGCAAAATTTCAAACAGTTAGCGTGTCAGTCAAAGATTAGAGAAATAGAAAATAAAAATGCTAGATCTAGATCACCACCTCACTTAATCATTGTCAATCTAATCAATCCCTGGCAACGGCGCCAAAAACTTGATGTGCGGAAAACGATCCAACACAAAACTCACCGGCAAGTGCACCGGGTCGCATCAAGTAATAATAACTCACGGGAGTGAGGTCGATCCCACAGGGATTGAAGGATTGAGCAATTTTAGTTTAGTGGTTGATTTAGTCAAGCGAATCAAGATTTGGTTGAGAGATTTGTGATTTGCAGAATTTAAATTGCATGGAAAATAAAGGGGATAGGTAATTTGCATGAAATTAAAGAGAATTGAAATGTAAAATGCTAAATCTTAAAGAGTAAGAAATTAAATGGCAGAAACTTAGAACGCAAGAAATGTAAATTGCAGAATCTTAAAGTGCAAGAAATGTAAATGGCTTGAATTGTAAAGGGAATTGGGAATTGGATTTGCAGAAATTAAACAAGGAAAAGTAAAATTCAACACACAGAAGAGTAGAAGATGCCTTGGGTTGAATCGGATCTAAAACAGAAATATAAAAGAGCTTGAAAAGCAGTAAACAGAGAAATTGAAAATGGAAATCTAGATCTCAGGACTCAAGAGACTAGATAACCAAGTCTAGATCTCAATGCCTTCCTAGATCCAACAAGAGCGATTGCAAAGGAAATGTAAATTGTAGAGAAAGTAGAAGAAGAAGCAATTAACAGAAACTGAAATTCAATTGTGCAGTAAGTAAACAGAGAGATCTCAGGATGAGATTGAAACAGAATTCCTTCAATTCTCCAACCCAAGATCCAAGCAAATGTAATTGGAATTGAAAGCAAGAAAACTAAGAGGAAGGGAATTCAATTCTCCTTCCCCGAGACTTAGAAACTCAAAATCACTCAACACCAAAAGCTCTCCGAAAACTCTCTATGAAAACTAAAAGAAAAAGCTCCCTTAAAACTTAAATCCTAAGCTATTTATACACTTTCTTCAAATGGTCTTCAAGCTTTGAATTGGGCCTTTGCTCTTGATGGAATTGGGTTGATAGAGGCCTTGGTTGATTGCTCTTGGAGTTGGAGAGAGAACCGAAGTGAACCGGGTTGGGAATTATAAAAGCTTGAGTAAAAGTTTGAGTAAAAGTTTGAGGCAAACTTTTACTCAAACTTTTTACACCAGCTGCCCCATTCTTGCTGCTACCAACGTTTGAGCTAAAGTTTGGGGTCAAACTTTTGCTCAAACGTTGGCCCTTTTGTGCACACTCATGGCGCCAACGTTTGCCAAAAAGTTTGAGGCAAACGTTGGCGCAAACTTTTTGTCTCCAGGGTGTGTTGCTGATGGCGCCAACGTTTGCCAAAAAGTTTGAGGCAAACGTTGGCGCAAACTTTTGTCCTCCAGGGTATTGATTTGTGATGCCAACGTTTGCCAAAAAGTTTGAGGCAAACGTTGGCTCAAGCTTTTCTCCCAAAAGTTTGAGCTAAAGTTTGAGGCAAACTTTTGCTCAAGCTTTTTGTTTCCTGGTGTGTTTTCACTTATCCGAAAGTTTGAGCTAAAGTTTGAGGCAAACTTTTGCTCAAACTTTTTGTTCTCTCTTGCTCCTAGCCATTCCTTCTTACTTCATCCTTTCTCCAAGCTTTCCTCACCTATCATCAATCAACCAAACACATCAAAGCTATGCTCAAAATCATGAGATTGTCATTCTTTCATAATATGTGGCAATTATAGCATAAATCCTCATAAAATTGCATTAATTCATCTATGGTTGATTAAATCAAAGGAAACATGAAAATCTACCCAATTGGCTTGCTTGTGGCTCAAGAAAGTGCATAATTCAATTGAAAACAAAAGAAAAAGGCTAGTGAAACTAGGCTAAGATGACTTGTCATCAGTCACTTGCCAGTTGAACTTGAACATAGAGCCTTTTGGGCTCTAAAGATGTTAAACTATGATGAGCAAGCTGCTGGAGTAAAGAGATTAATGCAACCCAATGAGCTGGAGGAGTTTAAGAATCAAGCATATGAGAATGCAAAAATCTACAAAGAGAACACAAAAAGGTGGCATGACCAAAAGATAGCAAGAAGGGAGTTCACTGAAGGATAGAAAGTATTACTCTACAACTCAAGACTCAAGTTCTTCCCTGGAAAACTGAAGTCTAGATGGTCAGGACCTTTCACCATACTCAAGGTGTTTTCATATTGTCATGTGGAGCTCATGGAGGACAAGACTCAGAGAACTTTTACTGTCAATGGCCATAGACTCAAACACTACTTGGGAGGCTCCTTAGATGAGCAGGGAGTGAGCTACAAGCTCAGCTAAAAATGAAGGAATGTCAAGCTAATGACAATAAAGAAGCGCTAGTTGGGAGGCACCCCAACACTTTATCCTTTTTTATTTAGTTACTTTTCTTAGAAGTAGTTTAAAAATTCGTTGCATTAGGTAGTTTAATTTTCAGTCTCTCATTTATCTTACATTACCATATTAGGATTAGTTTACAATTGCAGATTAGAATGTTTGATTTTAGCTTTGGTAGCTAGATTTTCTTTACATTTTTTTTCTATTCTGGAATTGCAACTTGATGAAGGCATTGATCATGATGAGTGATTGGGCTGAGGACTAGCTAAAGTGCGAAGTTTGGTGTGGCTTTTCACAAACTTAATCTAGGCTTACAGACAATTTATATCTTGATTTGAAGAGTAAGTCTAAAGATTAAGTTTGGTGTGGCCACCACCAAGAATCATCTAGCAGCCTAAGTCACCCAATTTGAAAGCACTTAATGCTTTGGGTAAAAACATGAATGTGGTTTAATGAGTTTAGAGGAATTGGAATCAAAAGAGAATGAAAAGATTTATGTTATTCCACTCTTACGAACACATTAAATACACAATGATAAAACCAATTTATTGAGATGCCAAAGAATTAAGTTTAGTGTCCCAAGGGACACCCATCAGTTGCAATCCAATTCATTCTTGATGAGAAGGAATGTAAAAGGGTTCTTTTGTCATTACTAATGGGTTCAGTTTCATTTCAGGAGAGAAGATAGGGCCCACATGGTAAACAACTCACAAAACAAGGAAGTCAAAGTGTACTTACACTTTGGAACTCAACACACGCAGAAGACACAGTGAGAAAAGAGTTGGCGCCTCTTCCCACGCTAGGCGCCACTCCCCAAGTGGGAAAACATTTACCCTTTTCATTTCTTACCCTTCCCACCACAACATTCACCCATTATAAAAACCTCACTTCACCATCTCCTATTCCACTTCAAACAACCCCAATCATACACGAAGAGCATACGACCCTCACCTTCCTTCCTCTTTTCATCTTTTACCATCTCTTTCCCTACTTTGTTTCTTTCTTTTTCTTCTTGATTGGGACAATCAAGTCCTAAGTTTGGTGTTGGAGCAAAATCTTATTTTGCTTGTTCTTTCTTGCAACTCCATTTCACTTTCAAACACACTCTCTCAAACTCATGGCACCACCAAAAAGCTCAGCCTCAAAGAAAAAAAAATTCAAGGAACTAACCTCTGGGTCCTCAAGCTCCTTCAATGACTACAAGTTCCTCTCCGCATTCAACCAAAACCAATTCTATGATTGGGTGAGTGAGAGGGAGATCATTCCAGAAGTTGGGTTCCAATTAGGGAGGAATGAGCACATTGAAATCAACATTGAGATCAACAATAGAGGTTGGTCACTTCTATGCAACCCACCAAGGAAAGTGGTAGCGAGCTTGGTGAGGAAATTCTATGCCAACGCAGTGCCTCAACCAGGGCAACACTATGGCTACATTAGCTATGTAAGGGGGAAGTCCATTGACTACAGTCCCTCTAGCATAGAAAGGATGCTAATGGTGAAGAGGACAAGCTCCACTCAGAGCTATGAAGAAAGAATGAAGCAGCAAGACCCTAGGTTCGATGAGATCTTAAATGAAATTTGTGTGATGCATGTGCGTTGGATCAATGACAAGGATGGGGTACCTAATCAATTGAGGAGAAGAGATTTGAGCCCCCAAGCTAGAGGGTGGCTAGAATTTGTGAGGAGGTCCCTAATCCCTACATCCAACACTTCAGAGGTGACCAAGGAGAGACCTGTACTCATCTACAGCATCATGAAAGGAGAGAACATCAATGTGGGGGAGATGATTGCCAACAACATCAACAAAGTGCTAAAAAGAACCAGTGACAACACAAGGTTGGCATTCCCCAGCATTATACAGAGGCTATGTGATGAGGCTGGAGTTGAAAAGATCATTGATGAAGTGCTTGTGAAGCAAGACAAGTTCATAACTGCCAAGAAGATGGCCAAGGTGGTAGCTGTGCACCCACTCCACAGGGCTAGAGAACGAAGAGCTCAAGCCCATGAACAACAACAACAACAACAACAAGAAGAGGAGACAGAAGAGCAACCTCAATTCCTGGCACTTCAACCACCACCACAATATCAATATCAGCAATTTTCAGAGGGATTCAACTGGGAGCAACTGCAAGGAGATGTACACCAAATGAAGGGAGATCTACACCACTTGAGGGAAGATGTCAATCAACTCAAGGAAACTCAACAACAACAATGGAGCCAAGTCAACCAAAATATTCAACAACTCCAAGGGAATTGGGAGCATATGAGGAAGGAGCAGCAAGAATAATTTGACTGGGGAGAGGTGCGAAGTGCACTGGACAAAATAGTAGAGCAAGGCAAATGGCAACAGAGGAACCTGGCCGAATTCAGACATCTCTATAATGCCAGAACCATATCCAGGAGGCAGTATGACATTAACACACAAGTGAAGCTGAATCACTTGTGTAACGCCGTGGCCGCTCTAAACCCAAGATACCCAACCTTCATGCAAGGAATGGAAGAACTAAGTGCAAGACAAGAGAAAATCCTAGCCAAACATAAGGAGGATGAAATGAATTACATGAGGAGGGCAGGATTTTGGAAACCTAAGGATGCCAAAGCACAAGAAGGCTCTGCCAAACCAGATGAAGGTGGCTCCTCCCGCTCCAAGAAGAAGGACAAAGGGAAGGGGCCAATGAATTAAAGATGAAGCTGCTCAAGATGGTTGAGTCCCATGGTTGACACTTTCCAATTTCTGAAATCTTGTTTAAGTTTTTTGCTTCATTTACTTTCTGAATAAATAATCATGCTAGGATAGTTTATGCTTTTTGCTTAGTTTTAAATTCCTGTTTGAAGTCTTTATGAGTTCTTCTTTTTCAAGAAAGAAAATGACATGTATTTCAAGTCTTCATTTCACATAAATAAAAGTAGAGTTTGTCCCCATAAGAGTCACTGCGAGTAGTGCAAAAACAATGAGAGAGACCAAGGCCAAGATGGATTATCAAACAAACTAAGAAATAAGAAACTAAGTATAGAACCTTGGATGAACTAAAAAGAAAATGAGTCATGGGAGAGCAACTAGTTCTATAAGGTATAACCAGGGAAGGCCAAAGGGTTTTCCTTGAATATCCATAGAACCAAGAGGTAGTAAGCAATAAAGACCCAAGGCTCTGAGCATCAACTACTGGGATAAAAAAAGGGGAAACATTAGAAAAAAAAGCCTCAAAGAGAATTAAAGATCTTAGTAGATGCTTGTGGTGAAGATGTGTCAAGAAGAGACCTGGGCAAGTAAATTCTTAGGGTGTCTCAACACCTAGTACCCTAAAACCAACTGGTTTGGGAGTGCTAATTGAAAGCTTAAATAAAGGGTTGTCTTGAGACAAAACACTTAGAGTCGTGGTCAAGAAAGCAAAACAACCTTTACTACTTCAAGGTGACAATCAATAGAAAAGACCCCTAAGGCCTACACCTGAAAGAACCTTCAAGGATCCAAGAGCTTCCCATGACATTAAAACATTCATACATGTGTTGAACACTTAGTCTTACTCTTAGTTGTATAGTAATCACTCAAAGCCAAGGCCTCAAGTTATAAAGGTTTACTCACATTGATTTACTTGGGACAAGCAAAACTTAAGTTTAGTGTTGTGATGACTTGCATCATCTACCCTTCTTTCTTACATAAAGAAGACCATAAAAGAGCATAAATCTCATTTGATCAGTACAATTCATGCGTTATTTGATGAATATTATGGTACACCACTTTGAGATGAGTTGTGCTGAATTTCAGGTGAGAAAAGCATCAAAAATTGGGTGGAAGACAAACAAGAAGCTGGGCGTGTGAAACTGACGTGAAACTTGAAGCAAATGCCACAAAAACGCACTGGCGTGGCACGCCAGGAGTAGGGCGTGGCACGCCAGTACTAAAGTCCAGAGAAGAGATTCAAAGCATGCATATGGGCGTGGCATGCCAGAGACTGGGCGTGGCACGCTGATACAAAATTCCAGAGAGCCACAATGGAGGACACAAAAGGGGCGTGGCATGCCAAGCTGGGCGTGGCACGCCTGACCCATCAACTACTATGGGCGTGCCACTTGAGCAAAGGGGCGTGGCACGCCAACTCCCCACTCCAAGAAGAATCTTCACTATGGCGTGCCACTTGGTATCGAAGGCGTGGCACGCCAGCCCAAAGAAGTCACTTGGGCGTGCCACTTGAGAACCCAGGCGTTGCACGCCAAGCTTGAAGAGTTCACAAGATCATGGGCGTGCCACTTGAGCAGCATGGCGTGGCACGCCAATGCACAAAGGACCAAAAGTAAGGACTGGGCATGCCACTTGGTATCGAAGGCATGGCACGCCAACCTTGGCATTTCACTATGTCGTGCCACTTGAAGACTGAGGCGTGGCACGCCAACCACTAGAACCAAGACAAGATCATGGGCGTGGCACGCCAACCTCTAGGCATGGCACGCTGGTTTAAGTTTCCAGAGAAGATGAAGGAGGCCAATTACATGGGGCGTGCCACTTGGTATCAAAGGCGTGGCACGCCATTCACTATTCTTCATTTAGGCGTGCCACTTGAGCAACCAGGCGTGGCACGCCAAACAGAGGAACCACTCACTCACAAAAGGGGCGTGGCACGCCAGACCCTGGGTGTGCCACGCTAGTTCAACTTTCCAGAGAAGCCTAGCCAAGCATGAAGCAAGGGTGTGGCACGCCAGTACAAGTTTCCAGAGGCAAAGAGAAGTGAGAAAGGCAAGGGGCGTGCCACTTGAGCTCGAAGGCGTGGCACGCCAACACAAGAAATTCACTATGGTGTGCCACTTGAGTTCGAAGGCGTGGCACGCCAAGGTTGAGAGAGGGATGAGCGTGCCACTTGAAGGAGTAGGCGTGGCATGCCAAGCTAGAAATGAAGGGTACATGACACGCCAGAGAAGCGCCAGCCACACGCCAGCTAAGAAGTCATGCTTATTGAGTGTTTTCTTTTCCCTCCAAAATGTAATTTTCCTTTTTCACTTTTGTAATTCTTTTATTTTACTAGGAGTAGTATAAATACCCCCAAGGAGTACTGAAGAAGGGGTTAAGCAGTCAGTTTTAGATCCACTTTTACACTTCACTTTTGAGTACTTTTTGAGCTATGAGTAGCTAACTTCCCTCTCATTGAGAGAGGGAGCTCTGTTGTACCTGATGGATGAATGATAGTGAAATCCTTCTTCTCTTCATCTTCTCTTTGATTTTCTAGAAGGAATTTCGTTCTTAATGCTTAGTATTCAATTATCTTGGGAAAGAGATTGAATACAATTGGGTTTCATGGGAACCTTTGGAAAGGAAACATGAAATCATGCTTGAAATCCTTTCTCACACTAGAGTAGAATCTGGGTTTTGGTGTTTGGATATGTGACATATAATCTTCCCTCTACTTGGACCTATAATGGTGTGTGGTATAATCAGGGACCAAGCATATCTCTCTTTATGAGTAATTAGACCAAGGAATTGGCTATTGATCAAGATCTGAGAGATTGAGTCACCAAGGGATTGGGGCTCAATCACTCATGATTGCCAAGAGGTCAATAAGTTGCATGATTGAAGAGGATATAAGCTAAATTCAAACTAAAGAGACAACATTTCCCAATCTCAATGAATTTCCCCATTCCTATCTATCCATTTCTTTACTGCTTATTTTTACATTCATCAATTCCCCATTCCCGTTTACATTCAAGTTATTTATGATTCTGCACTTTACTTTCTGCCATTTATATTTCTGCACTTTATTGCTTTTCTTTCTATTCTAGTCATTTACATTTATGTCATTTACAATTCTGCACTCTACAATCCTATTGATCCGCTTGACTAATTCATCAATTAATTAAAACTGCTCGAATTTGCCAATCTCTGTGGATACGATCCACTCCACTGTGGGTTATTACTTGACGATAATTTTGGTGTGCTTGTCAAAAGGACTAATTCACTAATTTTGAATGGAGTGTAAATTTCGGTCATCAACATAGAAAAAATTCAGTAAACAACACAAGATCCAGTTTAGGAAGTAAACTAACAGCAAAAAAACACAAGATTCAGTTCAAGCAAACAAATGTATAATAAAATGTAAATGAAACTGGAAAGACGCAACCAAGTGACTTCACATATTTGTCCAATCTGCAAAGAATTAGAAGTACAGTTAAAGGCATTATCATAATGTAAGTGTATATCAACAACATTCACCGGTGGCGTATAACCTACAAGTATGCGTGTGTTTCTATAAAAATTTGACAAACTTTATATAATAAAATAGAAAACACATCAATTTCAGCATTATTAAACAAGTCTAAATAGTTTAATAATAATAATAATAATAATAATAATAATAATAATAATAATAATAATAATAATCAACAGCTACATGCTTGTTCAAATAATAATGCATGATCTTTCTCCAAAATTTCAGCAGAGCATAACGATTAGTCAGCATGAGAGAAAATAGTAAAAAGAAATGTAAAAAATGCAATAATGTTAAAGTAAAAAATTAGAATTTCAATTCTGAATTTCTCAAAGGCTATCTCTTAGCAAAAAGAATATCGATAAAATATTCAAAATTTAGTTTTAAATCATTAATACAAATTTATAAATATATCTTTTAAAAATTTCTTGTCTATTAACACATCATAAACCGTGCTTCAATGGGCCATCCCTCCAACTATGTAGTTAGCTTATTCTTGATAATGCCTTTGAGTATCTAGTTATTGTGCCTTTCTATTGTTTTCTCTTTTTGTTTGGTTATTTATTTTTTCTTTCCTCTTATTAAAAAAGAAACAAAATATTGTTCATTTTATAAAATAACTAAAATTATACAGGACACGTGATGTTATCCTAAGGAATCAAATGATTTGATATAATACAACAGAAATACCTCATGCTTAAGAAAAATTTGAGGTTAATCTACACTAATGCAAGTCATATCATTGTTGTAGCCATTGCTGAAGTTGGTGTCATGATGGTTAGCGCCACCTTGGTGACCCTTCTGAATTGTGACGATCTACTTATATAGAGGGAAAATAACCAAAATACCTCTGGCATTTGCACACTTAAGCCAACCCTAACAAGAATAGTTAGTAAACTAGACTTCATAGGTAGCAAATAGCAAATTGCATACCTTACACTACACCACCACCATCACCAAAAAGTCTCGCTAAAAAAAATAAGTAATAAAAAAGCATACTGACAAGCACATTAGCCATCACAATTCTCCTTTTTTTTGGTGTCTTTTTTTCAGAATAAAAGTATGAAATTTTGAGGGGTCGAAAATAGAAATAATGCATATCTGAATACCTAGCCCATGAATAAGAAACACAACTTATCAAAGCAACAACACAACACACCATCAATACCCATTCCATTAGGGAAATTCTAAAGCCAAAGTTCTATCGTTTCAGAATATGACACAAAACACCATACAAAGTACTATTGCTTGAAATAAATACATTCAATTTACAAAGAAAGAGAAAAAAATAACAAATATTTAGATATAATGAAATAAGAGAATTAAGTTCCAAAAAGAGAAAAGGACAACTAAAAGAACATGAAAAACAAGAACACATACCTAATGTTCCAAAATAATGGCCCTTATCACAGGAATAGAGAAATAGAGAGAAGAAATACTTACCTTGTGGGGTTTATGGTGAGGGTTGAGCATCGATTGAGGGAGAGGCAGAAACGATTGAGGGAGGAATGAGAGAGAGGCAGCGTCTTTAGTGTTTAGGGTTTGTGAGAGAGACACCGCAGAGGGAGGGCACACCGATGCAGGGTGTGCCGATGGAGGGTTGCGAGAGAGGGTATGAGGGTTGCAAATTTGACGAGGAGGATTACGTTGAGGGTGCGAGGGTTGCGATAGAGCTAGGGTGCGAGAGAGGGCTGCGAGAGAGGGCTCGGAAAGAAGGCTGGGTGCGAAGGTTCTCAGCAGTGATGAAGATGAAGGGCTTAGAGAGAGGGCTGGGTGCAAGGGTTCTCAATAGTGATGAAGATGAAGGGCTAGGAGAGAGGAAAGCTGGGTGCGAGGGTTCTCATCGGAGAGAGGGCAGCTGGGTACAACGGTTCTCATCGACAATGATAAAGATAAAGGACAGTTGGGTGCGACGGCTTAAGTAGTGATGAAAGGGTTATCACTTCTTTAGGGTTAAAGTGAAAAAAAAATAACATGGTTAATAACGTGTTTGGAAAAAAAATTGGTGGGAAATTATTTTTCATGGGAACTCTGTCGTTTCGTTTTTTTAGGGTACTATAATAATTAGAGGATATAGCCACGTTTTGAAAATGTGACCGTAGGAAGACAAACTAGCCACACCTTAAAAGCATACATGTTTCCCTCTATGGCCACGCTTTAGAAGCATGGCAGAAAAAGCGTGGCCAAATCATTAATCAGTCGCTACCTTCATAAAAGTGTGTCGATTTTCTTCTATGGCCACGCTTTTGAAGCGTGAAAAAAAACTGTGGCCAAATAATTAATCAGTTGCCAGCCACATAAAAGTGTGACCATTGACCACTTTTGGCCACACTTACATAAGGAAAGAATAAAGAAGTGACATGATAAGAAGATCCTCTCAAAAGGTTTTGAACCAGGTTAGAAGGTGTTATTATTCAATTCTAGGTTGAAACTATTTTCTGGAAAGCTCAAGTCAAGGTGGTCAGGACCCTTCATAGTGAGTAAAGCATCTCCTTTTGGACATGTCGAGGTGATAGACAAAGATACTGGCAAAATATTCACAGTTAATGGGCAGAGATTGAAACATTATCTAAGAGAAGAAGATCAACAAAGCTTAGTTCACTTTCTACCTTGAAAGTGCCCTTCGTTAAGCTAATGACGTTAAAAGAGCACTTATTGGGAGGCAACTCAATCTTTTATATCCTTTTTGCTTTTAATTTCTTTTCTTCTAATTAATTTCACCCATATTTTTTCTTTTCCTTGTGTTTTTGTTCTTGTTTTATTTTCAAAAAGAAAGAACTTCATTCATACTTAGGAATTCACAAGGAAGTGCAACACCTGGAACATGAGTCAAGGACGTGCGATGCCACACACAGGGCGTGCAACACCCTACAAAGAAGTTGAAGCAGCGTGCCATGCCATGCACAGGGCATACAACGCTTTAGTGTCGAGGGTATGCCACATCGTATACATGGCATTACATGCCCTCGTGTTGTGAAGGGAGGGCATGCCATGCCGTGTATAGGGCGTGCAATACCTTATAAGAAACCCAAAGCTGGCGTGCCACGGAGAGAGGGGAGTGCCACGACCTAAAGGAAACAAGCCCCTGGAAAAAGAATAGCTTGGTGTATTACCGCCTTGCTTGGTGCATGTAACGCCATGGCTTGATCTAGTGAGCACCCCTCTTCACGTACATCAATTGTATGCATACATGCATAAGTGGCGAAGGGTTAGTGAACCCACTTGAACCTCTTTCCTTCCTCGTGGAGCACGAGCTTTCACTCTTGCATGTGACATTGAATAATTGCATTCACAGGCACACAAGCCTAAAAAATTCCAAAGATTTCTTTTGTCACACTGCCTTTTGCTTCGGAAGTCATAAGCCATTAACCATGCCATTCATCCCCAATCACATGATTTCTATTTCCTTCCCTATATAAGACCATGACCACTCCACCATTTTCACAACAACAATACACTCCACGTATCACCATAACACACATTCTTTCATAGCACTCCATTCTACATCTCTAATTGTAAGAAACTAAGTTTGGTGTTATAAAAATGTCTTCCTCATCATCAAAGAAGAAAAATGGGAAGGAAGCAGCCAGTTCCTCATTTGATTCCACAAGGTTCAAAAGAAAACTACATGAGGAGAGATTCACTAGCTGGGCTTTCTCACGAATTGCTATACCCGAAGTGAGCTTCTAGTTAGAAGATGATGAATATCTTGAAATTGAACATAAGGTAGTAAGGAGGGGTTGGTACCTCTTCTGTGACCCACCCCAAGGGGTTAGGATCTTGATGGTTCAAGAGTTTTATATGAATGCATAGCGAACTGATGAGGAAACCAAGAAGGAGACTGATTGCAAGAGCTTTGTAAGAGGAAAAGTTATTGACTTCATCCCCCCTCATATCCATAAGGTTCTACGCCTCCAAAAAACTTCCTCTCCTTCTCAGACATTGTCATACCAATCAAGGCTTCAAACGGATCCACAGTATATGGATGTGATCACTGACATCTGTGAACCTAACACAAATTGAAAATATGATGCCGAGGGAAAACTGAACCAATTGAAAAGAAGTGACCTAATCCTGACAACTAGGGGATGGTTCGAGCTTATCTGACGGTCAATATTTCTCTCGTCCAACAATTCTGAAGTGAGGGTTGAAAGAGCTATCCTCATTCACTCAATCATGTAAGGGGAGGAGGTGAGAATTGATAAACGTATTCCATAATATGTGTGTGTGTGTGTGTGTGTGTGTGTGTGTGTGTGTGTGTGTGTGTGTGTGTGTGTGTGTGTTGAGTTTGAAAAACTAAAACTTGATTAAAGTGATGATCAAACATTATTGGCTTATTATCAAATTGGTTGTATAATTATTTTTGTGTAATGTGCAGAAATTAATTTGAATTGCAACAGGCCCAATAAGCAAGCCCACAAACACAAACACATTGGCCAACACAAATTTCAACCATACCACTCCATTCACTCAAATCTTGATCCATGAAGGCCGGGACAGCTGAACCATAAGAAAGAAAGAAATCAAACCTAGCCCAAATAAAGATCCAAGCCTAAGTTGGTGATCAATCTCAAACCCATTTCTCTTCAACCTAGTATCTAACAGGGTAAACAACTCAAAATTCAATTGAGTTTTGTTTCACTTCCACCGAACACCATCCTTCTCTCTTCTCTCTCTTCTTTTTCTTCTCTATCACATCAAGTCATTGAACCAAGAAAGAAGAAAGTGGAAAGATCTAAAGATAGGGCTCGGCAAAGAACTAAAAGCTTATTTCTAATTTTAAGCAAGAAGAAGGGCTACAACAAAAAAAGTAAATCCTATTCGAATAGAGCAACTTTAAAAGTTACTTTCTCCATTTGTGCTACACCAAGGAACTGTGAAGAAATCTACAGAGCTTCAAGCACAAATCAAGTAACCATGGAAAGGAAGAAGTCAACGGTACTCTACCTTGAATCCATGGTCCAAAACCAAACTTGGAGCCAAAGAAAAGATTCACAGTCAAGATAAAAGGAACTTAAAGAAAAAAGATGAAAGAGAAAGGTATGTTGTATGTCAAAGATTCGACCTTCTCTCTCTCCACTGATCACACCACTGCAAGTTCTGATGAAGGAGGAAGAAGACAACCCAGGTATTAAACTTGGTTCAAACCTTGGAGGTTTCACTCCTCTATAATAAGGGCGAATAGCCAAGGATTGAGCAAGTGAGTGGAATAGAGCACTTGGTTCAGTTCTCATAGCTTTCTAAGCTGTTCTAAGTTCTTCTCCTTCATGGTAATTATTTTGTATTTCTTTTTCTCAGTTTAGTCTGTCTGAGTTTCATTGGTAAAAGACAAACATGGTGAGGTTTGTAAGAAAAAGCCAATGAGAGAAAAAAGACAGTGAGCTAGACTTGGAGAAAAAGCCAAAGATATCTCAAAAATTCTTTGTATATATTTCTATTTTGTGTAATGATCCTATGAGATTTTCTGGTAAGTTGGGTTAGCACTTTGCAGTTGAAAGCTAGGTTTGAGTCCTAGTCAAGTTCAGATTGGGTTAGAATCTGGACTTGTCCCATATAGGATTGGGTAGATCTTAGGGAGAATTAGTGATTGTCATCTATTGAAAAAATAGTGAAATTCCATCACTATTGTGATGGAGACTGGATGTAGGCTACATTGCACTAGCTAGCTGAACCAGGATATATCTATGTCAATCTCTACTCTCATCTCTGTTTTGATTCTGCACAATAGGAGACAAAACAAAAGTATCTCCCACCAAATTAAGAGAAAAAACCAAAATATCTCCTGTATTTTCATAATAGAAAGCTGATTCACACAAGAAAAAAAAGGGACCAAGATTCAACCCTCTTTTCTTAGCTACTGATAACCATCAATTGGTATCAGATCTTGGTCTCAAAGAGATTAAGCATTGCATCTTGGAGGAAAGATCCTGATGGCAAGCAATAATAGTTCCAACATAGTGGCATACACTATGACGTAAGGGCAATAAAACAACAGACCTCCATTCTTCAATGGAAAGAACTATAACTATTGGAAGGAAAGAATGAAGGTCTTTGTTCAATCAGTGGACTACAACATATGGAAGATCATTATGAACGGTCCTCAAGTCCCAACCAAATAGGAGCAGATGGTAAAGTTGTTCCCAAGACGGATGCATAATGGAATGATGAAGACAAGAAGAAAATAGAGCTCAACGTTAAAGCTGTCAACATGCTTAACTGTGCAATTAGCTTCAAGAAATACCGAAAGGTATCAAGGTGCAAAACAGCAAAGGAGACCAGGGATAAGCTCCAAGTCACACACGAAGGTACTATCCAAGTGAAGCAAACCAGAATAGACATGTTGTGTAAAGAATATGAGATGTTCTTTATGAAGGAAGGAGAATCTATTGATGAAATGTTCGAAAGATTCACTGTCATCATCAATGGCTTAGATGCTATGGGAATTACTCACCCTGAACCTGTGCTAGTGAGAAAAGTTCCAAGAAGTCTCACAAAAGAGTGGAAAACTAAGACTATAGTAATAGCCGAGAGTAGTGGCATTAGTCAAATGACTTTTGATGAACTAAGAGGAAAATTACTTGTTTTTGAAATCACTCACTTGAAAAATGATGCAAAAGAGAAAGGAGTTTCTTTAAAATCATTTACTGAATCACTGGGTGATGAATCCAATGATGATTCATCAGATGACCAGTTTGTGTTTTCTTGTCAGAAAACTCAGGAGAATGCTGAAACTAAGAGGAAAGAGCAAGAAAAGCAGTTCAAGAAAACCAAAGAAGGATTTAAGTAAAATCATCTGCCATAACTGTAAAGAAGCAGGACACCACAAGTTTGACTGTCCTAAACCGAAGAAGGAAGACAAAACTCATAAAGACAAGAAGAAGGGGCTTCTAGCCTCTTGGGAAGATTTGGAAAATGATTCAGAAGAAGACGAGGATTCAGAAGAAGGTTCTCAAGCCCGTCTCATGGTCGACCATCACAAAACTGATGAGGTAATTTTTATTGAACCCTCTAATGAAGATCTTCATCTCATGATTGATCATCTCACTGAAAAATTAAGAAGTTTTCTAAATTAGTGTCATGATCTTGAATCGGCAAATGACATCCTAAAAGCTGAAAACACTTTTCTCAAAGAAAAATTTAGGGAAGCTGAAACCACTGTTGATCTTATTGAAAAAAATAAGTGGCTTAAGACTGCACTTAGTGGTTGTGAGAAACAAAATTTAGTGATTGTATACTTAAATTTCTTTAAAGAAAATGATCGGTTGCATAAAGAGGTTAAAAGTCTAAAACAAGATCTAGCCCAGTTTGCTCAGAGTTCTGAAAATTTAAATAACATATTGGCTAGTCAAAAACCTCTTTATGAAAATGCTGGTTTGGATTTTTATGATAAATCTGAAACTATTTTTGATTGTTCAAATTCGAAAATGTGGCCTCCACTTCTAATGACATCAGATTTCAAACCTAAATCTCCTAAAAAATAGTAACCTAAAAGACGTCATTTATGCAATCGGGATGGACAGTTTCCTATTCAATGCTTTATAACTGAAAAACTGATTGGTGATAAAGTCTACAAAATAGTTGGCAACTATAATTGTCTTAGCCAAAGGAGATGATTTAACATTAAAGGATCCAAAAAGATTTGGATAGCTAAGGTCATTTAAGAACTTTTTACAGTTTTGCGTAGCATCCAAAAGGAAGGACAACATGTGGTACTTAGACAGCAGATGCTCTAGGCATATGACCAGAAAGTCTACGTTCTTCATCAAGCTTAACAAATATGATGGATTCTTCGTAACTTTCGGTGATAATGGTAAAGATAAAATAGTGGCCATAGGTAAAGTAGGTGAACATTTCTCTTCCCTCATTAATGATGTTTATCTTGTTAACAGATTGAAACACAATTTACTGAGCATTAGCCAATTATGTGACCTACGATACTTGGGTATCTTTACGAAATTGGATTGCTTAGTCATTTGTGAAAAATCCAGTGAAATTTTGTTTGAAGCGAAAAGGTGCAGTAATATATATGGACTTACTCTAGAGGAGCTAAAAGAACAAAATATGGCATGTTTTACTTCCGTGGAATCTGAAAAACGGCTATGGCATAAGAAATTAGGACATGCAAGCATGTACCAAATTTCTAAGCTTGTAAAGAAAAACTTGGTTAGAGGCATTCCTAACATAAAGTTTGACAAAGACTTCACTGCTGATGCTTGTCAATTGGACAAACAAACCAAATCCTCTTTTAAGCCCAATGATAGAATCTCTACCAAAAGGCCATTGGAAATTGAAAGAGGCAAAACTGTCGATTAAGAATTTCTTCTCGGTTAGAGGAAATAACTTCATTGCAAGTATAGTTCCAAACCGACAAGTAATGCTCAATCAAAGTTTAATTTGTTTGTCACGAGTGCAAACCAATAAAAATACCGAGAGTATTAGATCTTGGGTCGTCTCTCAAAGGAATTACAGTGAGGTGTGCACATTATTGGTTATGGTATCTAAGGGAGGGGTTTGCAAATAAGGGGACAAGAAATTAAAAAAGGGCAACAAATGTAAAGCAAACAACTAAGAAAAGCAATTAATAAAGAGAGACATTCATAGCAAGGATTGAGAATATAGGCTTTCTATCCTAGTCATCAATCATAACACAATAATTATCAGGAGCTAATCCTATTTAGTCATATCCAACAATGGAAGAAGATATAATGTTATCTTCACATGAGAGAAAGTCAAATAAGACTAGTTAATCTCAATCCAAAAGTCCTAATCAACTTACTAATTGAATTAGCAGGAGATTAGAGTCAATAGAAACAATATTAACAAACAACTCTAGATCACCAATCTAAATTGGGTATTATAATGACTCAAGATTGCCCAATTTCTCTTTCCAAGCCAAGAATGCTCAAAGACTACTCTAACATCCAACCAAGCATTTTGTCAAATACTTGGAAGACATAAAAGGAAAGCATGTTAAATTGCAAGAAATATAAATTCTACAACTACCCAATTGCAAGGAAACAATAACAACAACTCAATTAAACAATAAAGGAACATAAACATGAATTGCATTAAAAAGAAATCCAAATCCAACAATAATGCATGAACATAAAAATGACATAAAAGGAAAATTAATACGAGAGCTAAGAGAGCAAAGATATAATAACAAGAAATTGAAAGGAAAACAAGATGAAAACAAGAAATTAACTTAGATTTAAGAGAAATTAACCTAATCCTAACCTAATTCTAGAGAGAAGAGAGAGCTTCTCTCTCTAGAAACTACCTAAAGCATGATTGCTAAGCTAATCTAATTGCTCCCCCCTTGACCCATCTTGAATTCTGCATGAAATAGTCTCAGAAATGAGTTAGATTTGGGCCTGAGAAGCTCAGAAATCGCCCCCAGCAAATTTACTTTAATGAGGTCACGTGCTGGCTATGACATGTACACATGGGTCATGCGTATGGGTCGTCTGGCTTTTTCTTGTCATGCGTACGCATCGCCTTCGACAATGCACCTCTTCACGCGTGCGCGTCGCTCTAAGCACGTCAACTCCTTGTTTTTCCATGAATTCTCCATCTTGAGTGCTTTTCTCTTTACCTCTTCCATCCAATACTTGCCTCATGAATCTGAAATCACTCAACAAACATATCAAGGCATCGAATGGAATTAAGGTGAATTAAATTTAGCTATTTTAAGGCCTAAAAAGTATGTTTTTACACTTAAGCACAAATTTAGGGAGAATTACAAAACTATGCTATTTCATTGAATAAATGTGAGATAAGTTGATAAAATCCTCCAAATTAAGCACAAGATAAACCACAAAATTGGGGTTTATCAAACCTCCCCACACTTAAACCAAGCATGTCCTCATGCTAAACTTAAGAAAGAAACAAAGGGTATTGACACTTATTCAATACAAACTATATATATGCAATCTACCTACATGCAATCTATTTAAATGAATGCAACTACTTGGTCAAAATAAATCAATTTCCAAGAAAGTATATATGAGCATGAGGGCTAAACGTATTAACAATCAAGTCAAATCTACAATTGAATTGAGTTATTGAAGAGATTTTAACAACTTGCAAGAAAGGAGATGATCATAGGTGAAAACATGTAATTGAGCAATCGAACCCTCACCGGATGTGTATCCGCTCTAGTCGCTCAAGTGTATAGAGTTAATTCACTCAATTGTCTTCTAATCATGCTTTCCAAGATTATTTTTCATCTAACAATCAACAATTATTTCATGCATGCATACAAATATCATGAGGACTTATCCATAGGTTGTAATGGGGCTAGGGTCAAGATAAGATTGTATTTGGTCAAGTGGACTAGAAATTTGAATCTTTAAGTAACTTAAAACTTTCCACCTAACCTATGACAACCTATACCATTTAAAGCAAATCTAACTACCCGTTCTTCACTTTTCACACACTCATGCATTCTCTTTTTTTTATCACAACCCATATGTATTGATTATTATTGAACTTCACTTTGGGGCATTTTGTCTCTTTTTTATTTGCTTTCTTTTTCTATATATTTTTGTTTCTTTTATTTTTCTATTTTTTTCTACATTTTTTTTTGCTTTTCTCTTTTTCTTTTGATGAATTATTTACAAAGGTACCAATGCATATGGTTAAAACATTTAATGCATGAGTATGTATCCAATTCCCAATATTCTCAATGAAAACTCAAAACACTCTTTTACCTCAACCAATGTTCCTAATTTTCCCACAATTAAATTATAAATACCCTCACTAGCCTAAGCTAACCAAAGATCCAAACAAGGGACTTTTATTGTTTTTCGTTTTAAGGCTTGTAATGTGCTAAAATTAAAAACAAATGGGTTTAGCATAGGCTCAAAGGTGGCTAACAATGGAAGATAAAAGGTAAGGCCATTTGGGTTAAGTGAGCTATTTGAAACGATGACCTCAATCATATAAGTACATTCATACACAAAATAATAGACATAAAGAATCAAACAAATCAAATATTACAATAATAGAAAGAGAATAATACACACAAGAATGAAAATAAATGGTTATATGATGTAACCACACAATTAGGCTCAAAACTCACATGCTTATATGTTCTTAGCTCAAAAACATGCTCCACAATATATATAATTCAAGCAAGTTCTAAATTTTTTTCAAATCAATTGGGGTGCCCTATAGATAAAATCCTTGAAAAATTTCATTATTTTGACTAAGCTTATTATGTATATGCAAACTAAGAAAATGCAACTAAAGATTCTAAAGGACCTAAAATTAAAATGCGAAAGTGTTAGGATTAGAAATTTGTCACCCAAAAACGCCGAGTGGTCGGATGACCTCCCCACATTTAAAAGTTTGCACTGTCCTCGAGGGTACGACAACTTTCCGAGTTGCCACCTTTAGCTGGTGGATCAACCGGCTGTGGCGTGTTCCTTCTTTCGCTTTCGTTTTAGCTTATGATGACTCACCCATGAAAAATAGAAAATATCACAGTAAGATGAGAAAATGCAAAAGCAAGGAAGCGTAAATTTTGGAATGAGGTAAATCACTAGAATAAAGTGAGTGAATTAATCTGACATTGATGAAAATGGTGTGTGAGTTCTAAGTTGCATGCGGTTTAGAACACACATACTGATATTAAAAGTTATGTCACAATTACACAAAGAAAGTATGCACTTCACTCATTCTAGTGTGCTTGAAATACTTCAAGGTAACTTGTAAGTTAAGATAAGAAAATAAGTGATAAAGAAGCATGAAAGCACTCAAGGAAATAATCAAGCAATTGTGAATTGGATAATGGATGGACATTGATTGATGTATAAGTAAACTTAGTGAACAAAATGGTATATGAAACTTACACAACAATCAATGACACACTTTGAATTTTATTTGCAACACCTAAGTGACATAGAAGTGGAACTGATAAACCACTATTTTATGGTTTATCTTGTGCTAATTTGAGTGGTTTTTATCAAGCCTTTACACACTTATTCATACAATTCACATTTTTTACATTTTCCTTCCTAATTTTGTGCTATGATTGAAAACATGCTTCTTTGGCCTTAAAATTGCTAATTATTAATCATCTTTTATTACCATTCGATGCCCTGATATGTGTGTTAAGTGTTTTCAGGGTTTATAGGGCAGGAATGGCTTAGAGGATTGAAAGGAAGAATGCAAAAGTGGAAGGAATATAAGAAATTGAAGGAATTGCTAAGCTGTCCAGCCTGACCTCTTCGTACTTAACTAACCATAACTTGAGCTATAGAGATCCAAATGAGGCGGTTTTAGTTGCGTTGGAAAGGTAACATCCGAGGCTTCGAAATGATATATAATTTGCCATAGTTGCTCTGAATATAGGCGACGCGCACGCGTGCATCATGCGCACACGTCGTATTTGCAAAATTTCAGCGTTTCTGAATTTGTCACCAGCGATTTATGGGCTGTTTTTGACCCAGTTCTCGGCCCAGAAAACATAGATTAGAGGCTACAGAGTGGAGGAATGAAGGGACACTTCTCACAATTCACAATTTTAGGTTTAGATGTAGTTTCTAGAGAGAGAGGCTGTCTCCTCTCTCCTCTCTCTAGGTTTTAGGATTTCTCTTAGTTTAGGTTTATTTCTTCTCAATTCCAGGTTCAATGTTCCTTTCATTTAGTTTCTCTTCTACTTTTATTTATTCTAGCATTCTAATTTATCTATTTTCCCAATTTGGTTTATGAACTCCTTTCTTTATTTAATGCAATTTGAGGTATTTCATATTTATGATTTTAATTTAGCTTTTCATATTCTTAGCTTTGGTTGAGTAATTGGAGACTCTTGAGTTATCAAACTCCTTTGTCGATTGATAATTGTTCAATTGCTAATTGACTTGAATTCTACTAAATCTAGTCTTTCCTTGGGAGTTGACTAGGACTTGAGGGTTCATATTTATTTATCCACTTGACTTACCTTCATAGTTAGAGGTTGGCCAAGTGGGAGCAATGAATAATTCTCATCACAATTGATAAGTAAAACCAGGATAGGACGTCTAATTCTCATACCTTGCCAAGAGTTTTCTTAATTATTAATTTACTTTCTTGCAATTTATTTTTCTTTTTCCTTATTCAAAAATCCCAAAAAGATAATCTTCCATAACCAATAATAAATACACCTCCCTGCAATTCCTTGAGAGACGACCCGAGGTTTAAATACTTCGGTTTATTTTTATTGGGTTTGCTTTAGTGACAAACAAATTTTTGTACGAAAGGATTCTTTGTTGGTTTAGAAACTATACTTTCAACGAGAATTTATTTGCAAAATTCTTTACTAGCAAATATCCGTTCGTCAGGAACACATGGGTGCTATGGAACTTAGGACAAAGAAGATAGAAGTGAAAATCAATCATATAGCAAGCATGGTCCACAAAGCTTGAAAAGCTCAAAAATATGCAATTAGGTAAGCTTACGATCCAATTTCACAATTCCAAAATCTCAATGCATGAAATAGGTGATGTGAGTAAGGATCAATCATAACAAGCATCACCTAATAAAAAATGCATTGATAACACACTATTGCCTAATCATAATGAAATGCTTTAAATCACATGGTGGCCAAAACATGCAATTCAAAAGATTTAGAAAGCTTGAAGGCAATGTCACATGTACTTGGTATTAAAAAATGTTGAGCATGAAAAGTTCAAAACCAAGTAATAACTTGTAACCTCAAGAAAGAAATCCAACAATGAAAATTAACAACAATGATATTAAACTAATATCCTATCAGTAATCAGCAGCAATAAACAGTAAACAAGATTAATAATCCAACACTTATAATGAAAAACAGAAAAATAAACATAAATCAAACTAACAAAATAACTAACTAACTAACTAACTAAAAGAAATGGTGATAGATGGTGATTGGTAGTGTTGGATGATGGTTGAAGGAGGGAAAAAAAGAGGAGAAGGGAAAAGAAAGAAAGAAATGGAAATAGGAGAAGAAAAGAAGAGTGGTGAAACAGGGTCGTATCACGCATACGCTTCATGTCACGTGTATGCGTGAATGGCAGAAGTGGCATGCGACGCGTACGCATCGGCGACGTGCACGCGTGAGTTAAGAGGGAGATAAGTGATGCGTACACGTATGCGTAGGTCACGCGTACGCGTGGGTGAAAATTGTGTCAGAGGCACAATTTCAACACACTCCACGCGCAACTCTCTATTTTTTGTACTAGCCTTGAAAAATTTGGATGTCACGCGTATGCGTGGGCGAGGCGTACGCGTGAGTGGTCAAAAAACTTGGGGTCACGTGTACGCATGGGTGAGGCGTACGCGTGGCATGGTGCTCTTTTTTTTTTTTTCAAAATTTTTCCAAATTCTTGCACCAAACCAAGCATTCCAAACCTCCAAACAACTACCAAAACACTATCAAATCTTATTTAATATACTAGACTACTAGATAAACCAAACAAACAAAATTAAACATAAAATTAGACTAATTTTACCAGTATTTATAAAAGAGTAAAATGAAAAAGATGTTACCATGGTGTGGTGTCTCTCACTAGCACTTTTATTTATTGTCCTTAAGTTGGACTTATGGGGATCTCTCATCAAGGTGGCTTGTGCTTGAATTCATCCTTGAACTTCCACCAATACTTGGTCTTCCATTGTGCTCCAAGGTTTTCAATTAATTTCACCAAGTCTTGATGGAGTTCTTCACAAGCTTGGAGCTCCCAAAGTTGATCCTCATACTGTAATCCGGGATCCCAAATCCTATTTTGACATTCGTCTTTAAGTTGATCATGGTAATTTTCTCTGGGTGGTGAGTAAGCCAAATTCTCATTTAGGCACCAAACGATCCTCCTAGATCTATGCAAATTGGTTCTACACCAACCATTGCTCCCAAACTTGGAGTTTCCAATCGTAATGAACTGAGGATTGTGACACCTACCACTAACCAACTTTTTCTTTCTCTCCATTCCACAAAGAGCTATAAGTTGGCCATCCGTTTCAAGCAGACCATATTCAAGTGGAATTAGAAAGCTTAGAGATAAGAATTTTACCCACTTGGATGGTGTAAAGGATGATGGTGACTTAGGAAGGGAGACCTCCCCACACTTTGACAATGCGAGGTCCACTCCCTTGTGCTCTTTTTTGGTTACACCCACCTCTTGACAAGCATCTTCTATGTCCACTTCTTGACAAAGTTCTTCACATTCAACCACTTCCTCACCAACTTCTTCTAGCTCTTCTCCATTCTTCATATCACAACTTGGAGGTAATATGGAACTTATCCCAACATCTAACTCAATTTTAATGGGAGAAGACTCCTCAATCTCAAGAGGCTCATGTCTTGGTGTGGGATCATCATCAAGAGGAAGATTTGTTGCTTGCTCACCTTCTTTCAATTCTTCGTCATTCATCCTATGCTTTGGAGGTTGCACACCCTCTTTGACATTGCTTTCAAGCTCAATGGAAGAAGGTTCAATAGGATCCTCAAGGTGAGTTGTTAATGTGGACAAGAACTCATCAATGATTGAGTCCAATTCTTGATCAACATCCCCTAATTCTTCAACCACGCCTTCCAGCTCAATTATCTTAACTTCCTCCCTTGGTTGTAATTCTTGCTTCAACTCCTCTTCTCCACCTTGAAGCTCCAAATTCTCCTTGTCATTGTGCTCCTCAACTAATCCTCCACATTTAGTAATAAGGGTATCTTAGATAGTTGAGCACAATGATGCTAATTGGCTTATCACTTCGGTTAAGCTAGCCATAGCTTCCCCTTGCTTTTGGCAATGAGTTAGAAGTTCTTGTTGTTCTTGCATTAGGGGTTGGAGAGATTGATCCAATGAAGGCGTGAGTGGAAGAAAGGGTTCATTGTTTGGGGGAAAGGGTTCATAATTGGAAGGTTATTATCTTGGTAAGGGTGTGGGGATGGTGTATATCGAGGTGGTTCTTGGGAGTAATTGTGTTATGTTGGAATAGTTGTGGTTCTATGTATGGTTCATATGGCTCATAAGGTGGTTGGTATGGTGGATAAAGATTATGGTCATGTGGAGGTGTTTGGTGGTAGGGGGCTTGTAAGTATGGTGGTTCAAAACTATGTTGAGGAGGTGGTTCATAGGCATATGGTAGTGGTTATTGACAACCACAATGAGGGTCACCACATCCATTAGGTTGATATGCATTAGGAGTTGGATTATACCTATAAGAAATCGGAGGAGGTTGTTGCCAAGAAGAGTGTCTATATGCTTGAGGCTCCTCCCACCTTTGATTCCCAAATCCTTGATGCAAATCTCCATTAAAGCTTCCATTTCCTACAACATAGTTTGAACCAAACTCATAGCCAAAAGGATGAGAGTTCATAGTAGTAGGAGAAAAAGAAAACAAAACTAACAAGGGACAAGGAAAACCAAATACTAAGACTAGCAAAAACTAGCAAACAAATCAAAAATAAAGATATTCACAATATTAACATATATACAATAACCAATAACAAGCACACATTGCAATTCCCCGGCAACAGCGTCAAAAACATGAAAGAGGCAAAACTGTCGATTAAGAATTTCTTCTTGGTTAGAGGAAATAACTTCATTGCAAGTATAGTTTCAAACCAACAAGTAATGCTCAATCAAAGTTTAATTTGTTTGTCATGAGTGCAAACCAATAAAAATACCGAGAGTGTTAGATCTTGGGTCGTCTCTCAAAGGAATTGCAGTGAGGTGTGCACATTATTGGTTATGGTATCCAAGGGGTGGGGGGGGATTTGCAAATAAGGGGACAAGAAATTAAAAAGGGCAACAAATATAAAGCAAACAACTAAGGAAAGTAATTAATAGAGAGAGACATTCATAGCTGATGCCAAGGCATCTTAGGCTAGTTTCACTAGCATTTTTCTGTTATTTTTAGTTGATTTATGCATTTTCTTGAGCCTTAAGTAATCATTTGGGCCAAATAGTCATGCTTGTCTTAAATCATTCAAACATGAAGATTTTGATGCAAATTCCATGAGTTTTTAGTTATATTCCTTGAATGCTATGAATGGAAGAATTCTCATGAATTTTAGCAAGACTTTGATGCAATTGTTTGGATGATTTCAGGGAAGAAGAGGCTAAGCAAGGAAGCAACAAAATCAATAAAGGAAGCTTGAATATCACATGTGGAGTTTAAGTTCCAGTTTAAGCCTAAACTGGAGCTTAAACGCCAGAATCAGGAAGGCTAAGAAATGCTGGAATTGAAGTTTAACCTCCAGTTTAACCTTAAACTGAAGGTTAAACGCCAGAATGAAAAGTCTCACCAAAGAAGCATTCCACGTTTAACCTCCAGTTTGACCTCAAACTGGAGGTTAAACGCCAGAATGAGAATGCCAATCAGGAAGCATTTCCACGTTTAACCTCCAGTTTAACCTTAAACTGGAGGTTAAACGCCAGAAATGGGAAGTGCACCAGGGAGCCATTTCCACGTTTAAGCTCCAGTTTGACCTCAAACTGGAGCTTAAACGTGTTCGACAGCTTTTCTCCTCCAGGGTTGCTCTCTCCATTTCCACGTTTAACCTCCAGTTTGACCTCAAACTGGAGGTTAAACGTGTTCGACACCTCCAGGACTACCATTCTAAGCTTCCACGTTTAACCTCCAGTTTGACCTCAAACTGGAGGTTAAACGTGTTCGACCTCCAGGGCTACCTTTTCCATTTCCACGTTTAAGCTTCAGTTTAACCTTAAACTGAAGCTTAAACGTGTTATATGGAACAGCTTGACCATGCCTTCTTCAAACATAAATAACTTGAGCTACAAAACTCCAAATGAGGTGATTCAAAATGCATTGGAAAGAATACATCTAGAGCTTTCCAAGCATATATGGCATGCATGGTGGATACTAAAAATTGAGGGAGAAAACAGCCCCGTAATGTGCATAGAAGAGCATAGTACCAACATGCAATCAGGCCAGCTGACCTCTTCACCTTCCATGGAGTATAACTCGAGTTGTAGAGATCCAATTGAGGTGCTTCCAGTTGCGTTAGAAAGCTGACATCCATAGCTTTCCAACGAGGTATAATAGTCTATATTTAGCATCAAATTGGCGAGGTTGACAAGAGAACAAAGTGACGACTCAAGAAAGGGGGTGCAACATTTGAGTGTAGTTTAATGGATCATTATCCTTTTTGGATCAATTATGTCACTCAGCCCTTCAAGCAAGCAAGGCCCATCAACAACACCAAATCAAGGCCACAAGAATCATCTAGAATAGTTTATTTTCATTTGATTGTAATTTGCTTTGAATTTCATTTTCATTTTGTAATTTAGGGAGCCTATTTAAAGGCCTTAGTTTCGACATTTGAGAAGACGGGGGGGGGGATTGAAGGGGAATCCAGCCCCTGAGGGGGACTTTTTTTACTTTCACTTTTAGCTAGTTTTCCTTTTCTTTGTAATTGAATTCAGAGCTATGATTCACTAAACCCCCTTTCATTGGGTTAGGGAGCTCTATTGTAATTCAATGAATCAATAATAGTTTATCTTCTTCTTCAATATTTTCTCTTGAATTTTGTTAGAAAGCTTCTCGATCTAATTCCATTGAGTAGTTGTCTTGGGAAAGAAACTACTCATACTTGGAATCCTTCGGAGCCTTGGGAAAGGAATGGAGGATTCATGCTAGAGAAGCTTTCTCACAGTGGATTGGATTGGGGTTTGGATGGATATTGTGACATGTAATCCTACCAAATTGTGGTTCATGAAATTGTGTGGTATAATCAGTGATCAAGCATCATCTCTTCTTATGAACATTTAAACCAAGGGATTGGGAATTTGTTTGTTTTTAGAGAGCATTGGTGAGCCAAGGAATTGGGATCCAATCATATAAGATTGCCAAGCAAAATTTAATGAACGCATTGGTTGAGGAAGAGATAAACATGTTTTGATTCGGAGATCTCAATATCTCCTATAACCAAATGAATTCCCCATTTCTGATTTCCACTTTCTCTTTACATTCTGCTACTCAATTCATGCAATCACCCCCATTCCCTTTTAATTTCAGCAATTTAGTTTCTGCTCTTTAATTCATGCAATTTAAGATTCCGCCATTTCAATTTCATGTCATTTACTTTTCCCGCCAATTTTACATTCCGCAATACTCATCTCAATCTTGATTCCGCTCAACTAGAACACACTTCTAATCCGAATTGCTCACTCAACCAATCCTTGTGGGATTCGACCTCACTCTATTGTGAGTTTTTACTTGACGATAACCGGTGCACTTGCCGGAAGGAATTTTGCCGATCGTGCAATTTCCTAAATCATAGCATAACTAGTTTATGTGCATCAAGTTTATGGCGCCGTTGCCGGGGATTGGTTTTCGATTGACAATTCTCAAATTGGAAGTTAACTAGATTGAGCAATTTTTCTTTTCTTTTGTTAATAGTTTTTGTTTCAGTTTATTACTGCTAATTTCTGCAGATTTTAATTTGTTTTCTTTGCTTATTCACTTGTTAGCATACTAACCACTAGCTGTTTGTGATATTGCCTCACTATGGGATTTCCACTATCTTTGGATGAGTATTGTTTGAGACTAAGCACATTGCAAAAAAGAAATGAGTATCCATCATCTTTTGGTCAATCAAAATCCATGAGAAACTCTCCACCACCATAGAATGATTCATGTTATTATGCTCATGGTGGGTGGGAGTATCAGGAACAGGAAACGGGGTACTTCCCAGAGCCACAAAATGGTCCATGTTTTGGTGAATTTGAACACTACTCAAGTTGTGGCTGGGAAGATCAAAACCAAAGAGATTTCACTTATTCACACCCCATTCATCAAGAGCCATCACCTCTGAATTATCCAACCTCACCTCCTAGTTTTACATATCCAAATTCTTCATCACTTGAGCATTTCTCAGCACAAAATTCCTTCTCAAATTCATACAATTCATTTCACTATCCACAAGACTCATTCCACTACACACAAGAGTCATACCACTACCAACACGCCAACCAAAGACTCTATCAACCCACACAAAACACATACTCCCAGCCACCATATCACAGCCAAGATAATCAACCTCATCAACCTAATCCGAACCAACAATTTCAAGATCAATTAAACAGGATAGAAGGAATGCTTGCAACCATGAGTCAAGACATAACTGATTTGAAAGGCTTTAAGGAAGAATTGATATCCAACTTACAAAATCAAGGTGCTGCCATTCAAAAGCTAGAAGCACAAATTGGATATCTATCAAAGCAAATCCCTACCCACAATTCTTCTAGTGAGACCATGGCAAACCCAAGGGAGGAATCAGAAGAACAAGAAATGGAGAAGGTTAATCAAGGGAGATCACACTCCAATGAAACAGAGAGTTGCAAAGAGGAAGGGTTCATTGAACCACAAATTCAGGAAGATTTTGATGAACAGGATACTCCAACTGTCCAACAACAACCAAGTTTTGAGATCAAGGATGTGAAGGCAGTAGAAACAAGCACCAAAATGAGGATTGTGACCGAGAAACAAAGGACCATATCCATGAAGAAGAGAAGGTCGAAGAACAATCCAACTCCTGAGCCAACAAGCAAGTTCACTCAAGCCAATCACAAGGGAAAGCTTGCTGGAAAGAAGCATTCACAACAAGGGCACTAACTAGCTCCTTTATCCACTTGAAGTCATTCCTCTTAACAAACTGGAGGAAGAGGAAGAAAGTCAGGAACAGCATGTCAAGCTAATGACGTTAAAGAAGCGCTTGTTGGAGGCAACCCAACCAAAGGTAGTTTTTCTTTTCTAGTTATTTCAATAAAAGAGTTAAGTAGATTTATCTGTATTGCAAGGAGCTAAGTTTGGTGTTGCACACCAAAACAATTCAAGGGTGAATGTGAGATTCTAAGTTTGGTGTTCCACCAAAAACTTCATTAAAAGCACATTTCTACCTCAGCATGACTAGTCACTAGCTCCAACCAATCAGGGAAACTACTTAACCAATAGTTTAATTTCTAGTTCATAGTTTCTTTTTCTAGTTCATAGTTATTTTCTTAATAAAAGCACATGAGGTTTTCTGCATATGATCCAAATTGCTGCATATGGCAAGGAACTAAGTTTGGTGTTCACACACCAATCTAAGTTCAGAGGCCTACAAACATACATGCATGCTAACCAATTCTCAAAGTGCTTGGGGAACAAGCAACTTCTAATAGCTTTGCAGGAAGACAATCAATCTCATGGAAGGAATATACATCATCATCAAAGAGAACACCAAGGCTAGGAAGGATGATGAACAACAAGAAGATGCTAAAAGGTTGTATTGTCACTTAATTGCTTGTACTTTGAATGCTGATATTGGAAGTTTTCATGCACCCCTGCTTTAAGTTTGAGTCATTGCAGTTTTTGTTTGTCTGTTTGTTTAATTTCCATAAGTAAGT